>NC_073302.1:436760464-436911777 GCF_027595985.1 Sorex araneus | reverse complement strand
AAGAGGAAAAAAAAGAAAAGGAAAGAATAAAAAAGAGTTATGTACTTGGAGCAGTGGGACTTCATATCTCGTCATTCTAAGCAATGTAAAACTAATTATCAAATGCTTCCTTGGTAGTAGGGCTGTCTTTTTTTGGGGGAAACTCCAACAACAATAGTGAGTTTTGTGTTGAAATATGGAATGTAATCAAGGTAAAGAGAAAATGAAGTGAAATTCATCAGTTAAGTAGGTGGGGGTGGGGGGGCGAGGTTGGGAGGTATACTGGGGTTTTGGTGGTGGAAGATGGGCATGGTGAAGGGAAGGGTGTTTGAATATTGTATAACTGAGACATAAGCCTAAAAACTTTGTAACTTTCCGCATGGTGATTCAATAAAATAAAAAAATAAATAAATAAAGTGAACCCAGTTCTATCTGTGTGGAAAAAAAAAAAAAGAAGTGAGTGGTCGCAAGGTCAACCTAAAGTCAACCTGCAGCAAACTATAAACTAAACTCCTGGATGTACTTGGATTTACCTAACTCTCTCACTACTGCACTTGACTAGTCTAAAAAAAAAAGAAAAAAGAAAAAAAAGAAAGAAAGAAAGAACAAAGTTCTCAGGCTTATGGCTAAGTTATACGATACTCAAACACCCGTCCCTTCTCCCGTGCCCATATTCCACCACCAAAGACACCAGTCTACCTCCCAACCCCTGTCCCCCGCCCCCCATCCCCGCCTGCACAATTGATAAATTTCACTTCATTTTGTCTTTACCTTGATTCCATTCCATATTTCAACACAAAACTCACTATTGTTGAAGTTTCCCCCCAAGAAAGACAGCCCTACTGCCAAGGAAGCATTTGATAATTAGTTTTCCATTGCTGAGACTGGAGAGATATGAAGTCCCGCTGTTTCAAGTACATAGAATTTTTTTTCCCTCCTTCCCACGCCACCCAGTTTGTGCCTGCTTAATAAATAGTCCTCATATTATGGCTGACACCATGCCGCCCGACGAGAATAAAGGATATTTCCCGTCCTCGGCTGGCGTGGGGCTATGGCTTAGTTCACAGTCTAGAGACATGGCTGCAAGTAGTTTCTGGTACCAAAAGTAGTCTAGTTGGCTTCTGGATTCTGGTTGATCAGCAGCAACTTGGCCGCACAAAAGTGTGGCCACCTGGGTTGAATTTCGGTGGAGCATGTGCTGGTATCGGCCCGAGACTGCCCAAGCGTCCCACTGTTCCAAGTACATAAATTTTTTTCCCCTCCCATTCCCACTCCTCTAAGTTTGTGCCTGCTTAATAGACCTCATAATATGGTGGATGCCACACCGGTTTCTCCCAGAAAAGGGAAAAGGACCAAGAAAGGAGGATATTTCCTCTCCTCGGCCGGCGTGGGGCTATGTCTTAGTTCACAGTCTAGAGAAATGGCTGTTACTTTGATTACCTTCAATATTTCAACAAAAAGCTCAGTATTATTGTTTGGAGTTTCCCCCCACAGTCAGACCTGCTAACAAGGAACCGTTTCACATTGCTGACAATTAAGAGATATTAGGTTTTGGATTTTTGTATGAAGTCCATGGAAAATCCATCACTGCAAGCGTTTACTTCCCTTTTGTGGTGCTCATATGATGGAGAAGCCTGGAGAGAAAAACCCTGCCCCGCTGGCGGTGCATGGGCCAGTGGCTCGGTTCACAGTCTGGAGGCATTTCTGGGAGCTGCTCGTGTCCAAAGTAGTTCAGTTGCCTCTGGGGTGGAGCTCGTGGAGCAGCAGAAAGGGCTTTCTTTCTTTCTTTCTTTCTTTCTTTCTTTCTTTCTTTCTTTCTTTCTTTCTTTCTTTCTTTCTTTCTTTCTTTCTTTCTTTCTTTCTTTCTTTCTTTCTTTCTTGCTTTCTTTTTTTTTTTTTTTTGCTTTTTGGGTCACACCCAGCGATGCTCAGGGGTTACTCCTGGTTCTGCACTCAGGAATTACTCCTGGCGGTGCTTTGGGGACCATATGGGATGCCGGGGATCGAACCCGGGTCGGCCGCGTGCAAGGCAAACGCCCTACCCACTGTGCTATCGCTCCGGCCCCTCTTTCTTGCTTTCTTGCTTTTCTTGCTTTCTTGCTTTCTCTCTCCCTCCTTTTCTCCCTACCTTCCTCCCTCCCTTCCTCCCTTCTTTCCTTCCTTCCTTCCTTCCTTCCTTCCTTCCTTCCTTCCTTCCTTCCTTCCTTCCTTCCTTCCTTCCTTCCTCCCTCCCTCCCTCCCTCCCTCCCTCCCTCCCTCCCTCCCTTCCTTCCTTCCTTCCTTCCTTCCCTCCCTCCCTCCCTCCCTTCCTCCTTCCTTTCCTTCTGGTGTTTGCCCAGTGGTTTCTCCTGGCTCTGTGCTCAGGTGATGGTTGGTACTGGAGCTTGAACTAGGGTCATCAAATGGTTGATACTCTACTATTTCAAGAGTCCTGTATCACTCTATCACTGATATCACTGTTATCCCGCTGCTCATCTATTTGCTCGAGTGGGCACCAGTAACATCTTCACTGAGAGACTTGTTACTGTTTTTGGCATATCGGATACGCCATGGGTAGCTTGCCAGGCTCTGCCTTGCTGGCGAGTAGATAGGTTGTTTTTTAAGGGGTGGATGGAGGGGTCACACCTGGTGACGCTCAGGGCTTGCATCTGGCTCTGCACTCAAACTGCTCGGGACGGTGCTGGGGACCATGTGGGTTGGTGGGACTGAGCCCGGCGAGGCTGTTGCCGGGCAACCCTACCCACTCTCCTATTGCTCGGCCCATACTGGTGCCTTCTGGGGTTGCTTTCTTGGCAGTGATTGGAATTTAGTTAGTTTTAACGTGATTGTGTTTGTTTTGGAGCCACGTCCAGTGATGTTCAGGGTTTACTCTTGACTGTGTTCAGGGATCACTCCGGGTAGGACTTCGGGGACCATATATGGAGCCTGGGTTGAACCCGGTTCAGCTGTGCACAAGCCGAGCCACCCAAACTGCTGTACTATTTTCTCTAAACATTTTTTTTCTTTTTCGGGTCTCAACCTCAGTGATTACTCCTGGCTCTGTACTCAGGAATTACTCCTGGAGGTGCTCGGGGGACCTTATGGGATGCTGGGAATCAAACCCGGGGTGGTCTCGTGCAAAGCAAATGCCCTACCTGCTGTGCTATTGCTCCTGCCCCCTACAAACACAATTTTTTTTAACAGTAGTGGTTTCGAATGGAAATCCCGAAATCACGTATGAATAATATCTATAATATCTATACATGTCTGAAGACACCTGGATTTTCTGATATCATTAAATTCCATGTAGTGAACATTGGTTACCAGTGACTGTCGGCATGCCAAACAAACGCAAATGGCGCTGGTGTTTAGAGTTGAGTGAACTTGCCCAAGATCGCGCGCGCACACACACACACACACACACACACACACACACACACACACACTCACAGAACTGTAATGCAAACCCAGTTTACGCCAAAGTCCATGGGTCTAAATAATCATACGGGCCCTCGGCCCAGATAAATCCGGAGCCGCTGAGCGCGAATTGGACCCTCTGCGCCTAAAGACTTTGATTCCAAAGATGTAACACATTTGGTCATCCAGCGCAGCATCCGATAGCGATGCACTGGGACACCGAACTGGGCTACAACTCTGTGCTGCCGGGGGTGGATTTTTTTCCCTCCCCACCCTGTCTTCCTGCACGGAAAGCGGCGGGCTGGCGGCACCCATGTGGCAGGCGCCATCTTCTGTGACTCCAAACCCACAGGTATTCGGTTTTTACTTTTGGGGCTCCCAGGAACTCATGGGAAGGGGGCGTAACCGGCACGCCCTCGGCCCAGATAAATCCGGAGCCGCTGAGCGCGAATCGGACACTCTGCGCCTAAAGACTTTGAATTCAGAGACTTCTTACAGCAATGCACTGGGACTGTGAGCGGGGCTATGTAATTTCTGGCAGAATTTTCCCTGGACTTTATACAGAAATCCAAAATCGCGCGGACGCAGCAGCGTCCGCGTGACTTAACATTTATAATTGTCAGCAATGTGAAACGGTTCCATTTGAACAGGTCTGACTTGGGGGGGAAACTCCAAATAATAACAGTAAGTTTTTGTTGAAATATTGAAGGTTTTTAATGTAGCAGCCACCTCTGGACTGTGAACTAAGCAAAAGCCCCATACTGGCCGACGCGGCGTGGCGTACACCATACTATGAGGCACAGGAAGGAGGATGAGGGGGAAAAAGAAAAAAAAAAAGGGAAAAGGAAAAAGGAAAAAAGAGAGAGAGAGAGAGAGAGAGAGAGAGAGAGAGAGAGAGAGAGAGTTATGTACTTGTAGCAGTGGGGCTACATATCTCTTCATTTCCAGCAATGAAAAACTAATTATCAAATGTAGTAGGTCAGTCTCTCTTGGTTGGAAACTCCAACAATTATAGTGAGTTTTGTGTTGAATTATGGAATGTAATCAAGGTAAAGAAAAAATGAAGTGAAATTCATTAGTTATACAGTAGGGGGTAGGGGGTGGGGGCGGGGGTATACTGGGGTTTCTGGTGGTGGAATATGGGCACTGGTGAAGGGATGGGTGTTTGAATATTGTATAACTGACATATAAACCTGAGAACTTTGTAACTTTCCACATGGTGATTTAATAAAAATTAAATAAATAAATAAATAATCATACGACTGAAATTCAAACATAAAAGTTTTGTAATTGCAGCTCACAGTGATTCAATTAAAAAAAAATCAACAAGTCCCTAAACCACTTTCAGTGACTCACAATTAGTCTTCCTTCCAGAATTGGGACTCTGTATTTCAAGGGCCTGAGAGCCTTCATTCTTTCTAAGGGCAGAGGGGCTGGGAAGATGGTGTGCGGGTAGGACACCTGTCTTGCATGCAGATGGTCCGGGTTCGGCCCCTGGCATACCAGGTGGTCCCGAGCCCTGCAGGAGTAATTCCTGGGTGCAGAGTGAGTAGTAAGCCTGAGCTTCGCCAACATTGGAAAGAGAAAAATTCTTGGTCTTTGCCAAGCTGCATATATTACTTTTTACCATTATCATGTATTACTTTTTGCTTTTTTTTTTCTTGCTTTTTGATTCACACTCAGTGATGCACAGGGGTTACTCCTGGCTCTGCACTAAGGATTACTCCTGCTGGTGCTCGGGGAACAATATGGGATGCTGGGGATCGAACCTGGGTCGGCTGCATGCAAGTCAAACGCCCTACCCACTGTACTATGGCTCCAGCCTCTCATGTATTACTTTTTATTTATTTATTCATTTATTTTTGCTCTGTGGGTCACACCCAGCGATGCACAGGGGTTACTTCTGGCTACTCAAGAATTACTTCTGGCAGTGCTCAGGGGACCATATAGGATGCTGGAAATCAAACCAGGATCGGCCACGTGCAAGGCAAACGCCCTACCTGCTGTGCTATCACTCTAGCCCCTCAAGTATTACTTTTTACCACTGAAAAACTCGAGGCTAAAGGACCTCTCTCCAGCCTGACTTCAGCAACAATGATCCCTTCAAGTTCTGGGAGCTGCTTTTTGAAACACATGTAGGGAGGGAGAATAATGCCCTAGGCTCTAGAGGCCGGTCCTTCCCTTCCTGCTGGAAAACCTAGTTTCTGCAGGTGGCTGGTGCATTTCAATGTGCAAAACGAATTTCCATCGTGAAGATATGAAAAGCTTGTTTCAGGATCCCCTAGCCTTCCCAGCCTGGGCGCTTTGCTTGGCCAACTTTGGTCCTCGTTAGAGGGGTTTTGTTGTCAGGTTTTAGTGGTGTCACTGCCCATGAGCTTCGGGTTCGTGTCCTGTGTTAGCGGCCAGGTGGCAGGGTCAGGTGTTTACCCTTTCCAGATGGCCCTGTGCTTGACAACGCCCTCCCCTCCCCTCCCCTGGGCAGGGAAAGGGATGTCTCTATTTTGATTTTGCTTCCCCGCCCCCCCATTCTTGGCTAAAGTGGAAGTCAGCCTGACCTCTGGGGTCAGCGTTGTCCCCAAAATCTGGTCCTGGAGGCATCTGAGCCTTCATTGTGGCCCTGTGCCGGGGTGGGGTGTGGCGGGGGTCCCTGCTGTCCGGAAGGGGGTCGTGCGAGGTGCTGTACAGGAAGCTCTCTGGCCGCAGAGAGCGTCGGGCTGAGGCGCTTGCCATGGGTGCTGCTGTCGGGTCCCTCCCTGGCACGTGGTCCTTGAGTGCAGTCGGGGAGGCCAGAGCAGCCCTGGGTGAGCCCCAGACAGCAGCAGAAGGCTTTCGAGCCTGTGCGAGTCGCACCCACGGCTTCTCCCATGCCAGGGGTGTGCTCGGTGCCGGTTCAATTTCCACCACCCTTCTTGGGCCATTACCCGCCTGTGCTAAGGGCGTACTGCCGACCGGACTGGGGGCGTCTACCTGGGGCTGCCAGGGATCGAACCTGGGTGTCCCATGAGCAAGGCAGGTGCCCGCCCCGCTGTGCCGCCTCTGCAGCCCAGCTGCTGCTCACTAAATGCACCCGGTGTCCCGGCACCTGCCCGCCAGCAGAGTTTCATTCTCAGCAGTCAGAGGTTGGCGCTATCTCGGGGTCTCGGTGGAGGAAACAGTCACTCTCGCCAGTGGCTTCCTGGGGGGTCCCCACAGGCCCTGCCTGACCCCCGTGCTGACTCCACTGTCCTCGCCTGCAGAACAGGCTCTCCGCCAGCCCTGCCCCCTAACCCCACTTCCCTCCATCGCTTCCTGCAGCCCTAGAAGGAACAATATGCACTTCCCCCATTGTGGGGCAAAGTGGGGGTCCCTCCCAGCAGTGCTCAGGCATCATTCAGGGCTCTGCTTGGGGGACCATATATGCTGCTGGGGGTTGGAACCCAAAGACAAAACCCAGAAACCGGGAGGAAGGCCAGAGAGAGAGTCCCGGGGCTGAGCCTGACATCCCGCTGACCCTGATGAGAAGCCCCCTGGCACCTTGCATTGTCCTCGAAGAACCACTAGGGGTCACTCCTGAGCACAGAGCCAGGAGTATCTCCAGATCACTCCTTGATGTGCCTGCACTCCCCCACCCACCCCACCACCACCACCACCACCACCACCAAAATCTAGTGAGAAGAAATTGGGGCTTGGGGCGTACCCTGCAGTGCTCAGGAGCTAATCCCCGTTGGTGTTCAGGGGACCTCGTGTGGTGCAGGGCTGACCGCGGTCGGCTGGTACAGGTAATAACCTTCCCCCCTTGTTCTCTTGGATGGCGGAATTGGGATCGTAGATTCCTTTCGTAGGTAACCGACACCAAGTACTGCAGGAGGCGCCTTTGGGGGAGGTCAGGCCACACCCGGTGGTGCTCGGGGATCACTCCTGGGGGTCCTTGGGGGAGCAAACTGGGCAGCTGCAGCCAGGGAAGGGCCTGAGCCCCTGTCCTGTCTCTCCGGCCCCCTGACCAGTGTGCTGGGCGCAGGGCTCGGGGGCGGTCTGGGGGAGCACTCTCGGCCGTGCTCTGATCTGGAGTTGCCGGGGGCCGTCCCCGGGCAGACGGTTCCCTGCCGGTGCTGGGGTTGGCCCAGCTCCGCTGGCCCTAGGGTCCTGTGCTGCATCTCAGCAGACAACCAGCTTTGTCCAACAAGGTTTATTGCTCACGGGTCTGCAGGCCTATGAGGCCAGGATCGGTTTGATACTCGGTACAGACTGGGGTGTCTGCAGACACTGGCGACTCTGTCCCAGCTCAAGGGACAGCGGGCAGGTGACTCCGACTCTGCACAGTTAGAGTGAGTGGACGGTGTCGTGTCCGAGGAGATGGGCACACAGGGCAGCCGCTGACCCCAGCAGGACGCGCCCCCACCCTCATCAGCATTCGGGCCTGTCGCTGCTTCCTGTGCCCAGGCCGGGTTCCTGGAGATGGCTCCGGAATGTTCCAGACCTCCCGTCTCCTCCCTTGTCTTCTCATCACTCTTCAGTCAGGGCCGAAGGGGAAGCGCCCCTGGGGTACTCAGACCATCTGTGGGAGAGCCCCGGCCCCCACTGCGACCCGGGCAGCAACTTGGTATTTGCAGGAGAGAAAAGGCCCAGGGGACGTGCCAGAGCAAACCTGCCCTGTCCAGTCTGGCTGTGCCAGGGAGGCCAGCAGAGGGACTCGGCCCTCCGGTGAAGGACTAAGGCGAGTTGCAAGCAGCTCCACAGAGCATGGGTGCGGCAGAAACCAGGTACTCGGCACACACAGAGGTATTCTGCAGACACCGGGTACTCTGCAAGATACTTGGGTATGCTGCAAGATACTCAGGTACTCTGCAGACAGCAGTTCTCTGCAGACACTGGATACTCTGCAAGATACTGGGACACTCTGCAGACACCGGGGTCCCTAGCACCCATGGGGTTACTCTGCAGACACCGGTGTACTCGGCAGACACTGGATACTCTGCAAGATACTGGGACACTCTGCAGACACCGGGGTCCCTAGCACCCATGGGGTTACTCTGCAGACTCTGGGTACTCTGCAGACTCTGGGTACTCTTCAGACACCAGTGTACTCGGCAGACACTGGGTACCCTGCAAGACACCAGGGTACTCTGTAGACAGACACTGGGTACTCTGCAGGCATTGGGTACTCGGCAGACACTGGGTACTCTACACACTGGGTAATCTATAAACACTGAGACACTACAGACACTGGGGTACTCGGCAGACACTGGGATACTAAGCAGTACTAAGGCACTTGGCAGATACTGAGGTACTCTGCAGACACTGGGGTACTCTACAGACACCGAGGCCCTCAGCAAACATCGAAGTACTCTGCAGACCCTGAGTACTCTACAGTCTGGGTAATCTGCAGACACTGAACTCTACAGATATGGGTACTCGGCAGGTCCCAGAGCGCGCTCAGCAGGTGCACTGGCTCTGGTCGCTCGCAGCCTGGGGGCTGGGGGCCAGCACGATGGTTGTGGACTGGGGGAGGCTGCTCGGGGCGCTGTCGCCACACACGGGCTGGCTGTTGCGGGCGATCAGCGCCTTGGCCATGAACTGGAAGACCTCGTTGATGTTCCTGGACTCCTTGGCCGAGGTCTCGAGCGCCGCCAGGAGGCCGTGCTTCTCCGCCATTGCGCAGGCTTCCTCGAACAGCACCTGCCGCTTCTCCCACAGGTCAGACTTGGTCCCTGGGGGGAGGGAGGGAGAAGTCAGGAGCCGGTGAACCGCTTATTCCAGTTTGGTTTTTCTAAACAGACTTTGAGGATTGCATTTCAGATGGGGCCGTGGCACTCCGGCCTTCCAAGCACGAGGCCTGGAGTTGGACCCCTGAGCCGAGCTTGGTCCCAGCAGCTCCGCCCTCAGACCTGGTGCAGCAACACAGGAGCAGGTATGTGCAAGCGTCCAGCAGGGACAGTGCCACTCCCCCCAGCCCCCAGCCAGGAGCGACATCCCCTCACTGCAGTACAAGGACATTCACCCTGGCACACAAAACTCAAACACCGTCGTGGGTAGCACGAAAGGGGGCGCTGTCGAGCCCATCTTCTGCCACTGCCAACTCAGGGAAGGCCAGAGGGGCGTGTTCTCGTCTCTGCTTTCATGATAAAGAAAGCTTTTACTGGAACTCGGTGGGAGACGTGTGTGTTCAAGAGAGAACATGGGCTTGTCCACAGTGGGGACAGGCCAGCGACATCTGTGCTCGAGAACACGGGCGTGGAGAGCCAGGCCAGAGGTGCGTGTTTTAGTGGTACGACAGGTCTCTGCTCTGAAGACCTGGTGGTGCTCAGGGCTGACTCCTGGCTCTGTGCTCAGGGATCACTCCCGGCAGTGCTTGGGGACCGGATGTGGGTCAGCTGCATGCGACATCTGTGTCCTGGCCCTGTGCTTTGTCTGAGCCCTAGGATGTTTTTCCCAGTCGAGAATCTAGACAGTAAACTGCGCAGATGCGCATCCCCTCCGCACTGACAGTGTCTGTGACCCCATCTCAGCACTCTCGGAACAGGCCCAGTTCCCCAGAGAGCCCAGGACCGAGGGGGCTGGCCGAGGGGGGCGTCCAGCTCTGCACCCCCATCCCGCAGGGGGACTAGGATGACTCGAGGCGGCATCCAAAGAGAAGCTCCCAGGGACGGAGGATTTCTTGCCTGTGTTGACAGTGAAACCAGGCGGGGCCGTTTCCTCCACCTGGTTTTCATTATTGTCCCCTGAGGGGCCTTGTAGCCCACCTCTGTCTCCCAGCTCCCCCTTCACTCCCCTCCCAGGAAGAACTTGACAACAGTTGAATGGAAACCAGGATCCTTTTGCAGGAAGTTGCAAATACACAGATCCTGGGAACCACCCAGTCCCCTGTGGGCCACCTCTAGCTACTGCACGAGATCAAAACCAGGAAATCACCCCTGACATGACCCACAGACATGACTCAGAGCCCGCCAGCCACACTTGCATGCTTGTGTGTGTGTGTGTGTGTGTGTGTGTGTGTGTGCTGGAATGTGTATAAGCATGAGCATATATGTGAGTATGCATGTAGATGTGTGTACACATGTAGAGGTTTGTATATGTATCACTGTAGCCCCGTTGTTCGAAGATTTGCTCAAGCGGGCTCCAGTAACCTCTCAATGTGAGACTTGTTACTGTTTTTGGCATATGGAATACGCTACAGGGATGTTGCCAGGATCTGCCGTGTGGGCGGGATACTCTCCGTAGCTTGCCTGGCTCTCCGGGAGGGACAGAAGGAAAAAAAAAAACTATTTACGTAATAAGTGCAAATAGGGGCTTGGGGGCATGTTCGACAGTGCTCAGGGCTTACTGTGACACTGTTCAGGGTCCGCTCCTGGTGTGGTGCCAGGGATCAAGCAGGGCACGAGCAAGGCAAGGCAAGGGCCATAACCCTGCAGCACGTCTCCCACCTCTGCTCCCACTCCGTCAGGTCTGGCCCCGTGGACTGGGACAGAGCCAGTCCTCCGTCCTTCCTCCTCCTTCCCAGGCCAGCTGTGCGGCTCACCCCTCCTGCTGCCACACTCCATCCCCACACGGGCCTGTCTCTGGCATTTCTCTGGCGCCCCCGGGAATCCAGCTGCACGCAGCCAGGTGTGTGGACGCGGCCATTGCAGGGTGCAGCCACCAGTGAGCCCCACCACCCAAGGAGCACTGGAGTCAGGAGTGAGGCCCAACCAAGGGGCAAGACTCCCTGCAAGGGTCAGGACCCCAGACCTGAGTACTGCAGCCTCGTGCAGGGGCGCCCCCTGGTGGCCATAACGGGCTGACAGGGACGGGAAGGGGATGAACTATGACTGGGGTCAGTCAAACTGGCCAGTGCTATGTGGCTGGAGAGAATCTTCCAGAGTGCAGCAGGCAAAGGCAGGTCTGCTCCTGGGCACAGCCCCCACCCCAGCAGCAGCCTTGGTGTGCCAGACACAGCTGCAAGGAAGGCCTTGCAGGAGATTCAGATCCGTCTCCTTTTCTGGGGCGGGGGGGGGATAGGAAGTTTGGATGACACCTGGTGACACTCAGGGCTTAGTCCTGGTTCTGTGCTCAGGGATCACTCCTGGTGGGGCTTAGAGAACATGTGGTGCTGGGGTCGAACCCAGGTCAGCTGTGACAAGTCAAGTGCCCTCCCCGCTGTGCTGTGACTCTGCCCTCCTGAGCACGCCTGATGTGCCAGGAGTAAGTGCTCATTTTCTCATTAAATGTTGATTTGCAGGGGGGGCTCTCCTGGCAGAGTTCAGGGGGCTACTCCTGGCTGTGCGCTTGGGCTTTGAACCCAGAGTCACTGCAGACGGATCTCTCCTATCCTCATTAATCATTTTATTGTGTGTGTGGGGGGGGCGTGGGGTGGGATTTGGCTCTGTGCTCAGGAGTGCCCCCTGGCAGTGCTCGGGGAAGCCTCTGTGGGGTGGGCAGCTGCTAGCCCAAGGCCCTGCCCTCTGGATTCCTTCACACGAGGAGTCTGAGTGGTCCTGGGCTCTGTTCAGCGCAGGGGACGCCTCTGGCCCTCGGACCCTGCGGGGCAGCGGGGCAGGAAGAGCCGACAGAGGAAGCAGCCCCATGGCAGAGAGCCGAGCCCCGAGGAGGAGAAGGAAGCTCTGCTCGCACAACTGAAGCGACAGGAGTGGCCGGAAAGGGCTGGCACTTTGCTAGATGACGCCGCAGCCCGAGAGTGTCCGGGCTGACCCCGCTGCTGCCTCTCTGCTCCTGAACCCCTGTCGGGGCTGGCCAGGGGTCCTTTCGTGTGTGTGTGGAAGGGGCGGTGATTGAACCCACAGGAGGCAATGCTCAGGGCGCGCCCTGCTTGGTCCCGGGGCTCCTGGGGTGTGTTGCTGGTGGTTTTGGGGACCATGTGGTGCAGGGATGGGACCTGGTCGGCCTCAGGCAAGGCCAGGGCACTACTTCTTTTTTTTTTTTCTTTTTGGGTCACACCCAGCAATGCTCAGCGGTTATTCCTGATTTAGCAGTCAGAAATTACTCCTGGCGGTGCTTGGGGGACCATATGGGATGCTGGGAATCGAACCCAGGTTGGCTGCTTGCAAGGCAAACGCCCTACCCGCTGTGCTATCGCTCCAGCCCATGATTTACTTCTCATACTATCTCCAGCCTGCAGAGCTTTTTTTCCTTAACAAATTAGCACCCCATGCTCATGCCCCGTGGGTCAGTGACTCTGATGATCCTTCCTGGGCCAGACCTGCCCTGAGGTGCTGTCTACTGCTGTGCTTTCTGGGCTGGGGGCAGGATCCCTCTCAGGCCCAGGGGTCAAACTAGCGTCTCATCCATTCTCGGCCTGGAGTCTACCACTGATCTCCCTTCCAGCCTCAGCCCTGCTTGTTCCTTTGCCGTGTGTGTGTGTGTGTGTGTGTGTGTGTGTGTGTCTGTGTGTCTGTGTGTCTGTGTGTCTGTGTGTATGTGTATGTAGGGGGGGAAGCACCAGACATGCATCCCGCAGTGCTCTGGGCCCTGGGGGTGCTGGGAATCAAACTGAAGGCCTTTGCGCAGGCCAGGATCGGACTCGCCGGGTCCAGCTGCCTTCCGGCCACTGCCACGTGCTCCATGAGCACTGTGCGTCCCAGAGAGCTGAGCCCCAGCAGGGGGCTGGCGGGGTCCCTCAGCCTCGAGGCTCCCATACAGACCCATCAGCATGATGACCAGGTTGGTGTCTCCGTACTTCTTCACCTCCTCAACCAAGTACGGAACAGACTCGAAGGAGGAGCGCTGCGTGATGTCGTAGGCGATGATGGCCGCGTGCGCCCTGCGGTAGTAGCTCCGCGTGATGGCCCGGTAGCGCTCCTGGCCCGCCGTGTCCCACAGCTGCATCTGGAGGGGGCGGGAGAAGAGGGAGTCGGGGGCGGCCCACCTGACGGGCACAGCTCCCTCAACTCTGAAAAACACAGTTTCCTGGAGTCACACAACTGCAGGGAGGGCGCTTGCCTGCTGCTCCTGGCCAATCCGGGTTCGATCCCCGGCACCCCATAGAGGCCCCGGAACCCTCCAGGAGTGATTCCTGAGCACCACTGGGAGTGGATCAAAAAATCGAAAATAAAAGGCAGTTTCAGGGTCAGAGAGATGGTACAGCAGGAAGGCGGTGCCTTGCACGTGGCTGATACAGATTCAACCCCCGGCAGCCCCCACGGTCCCCGAGCCCTGCCAGGGGGATTCCTGAGTGGAGCCAGGAGCCACCCCCGAGTATTGGCAGTGTGGCTCCAAAATACATAAGTAAGTAAGGCGGCTCTCTGGGCCTCCTTTCTAGGATATGGGCTCAGGGATCTGGTGCCGCCTGGGTTGTTACTTCCTGTTCCTCCCCCGACACTGAGGTATGCCCAGGCTTTGGGGTCTCCACCAGAGACTGGCTGGGAGGGTGAACCTGTTGTCCTGGTTTGGTGTCTTTTGTTCTTTTTAAAAAACTCTTTTTGGTTTGGGGCCACACCCAGTGAATTTAGGGATTGTCCTCACTGGGTGCTCGCAGTTGCACCCAGATGTGCTCAGAGAATGGGCTGGAGCAGTAGCACAGCGGAAAGGGCGTATGCCTTGCAGATAGCCGACCCGGGTTCGATTCCCAGCATCCCATATGGTCCCTTGAGCACCGCCAGGAGTAATTCCTGAGTGCAGAGCCAGGAGTAACCCCTGTGCATTGTCAGGTGTGACCCAAAAAGCAAAACAAAAAACAAACCAGATGTGCTCAGAGAAGCGGGTAACGCTCTCCCTCTGGCGCTAAGATTGTGTTATTTTGTCCACACACCCAGCTCTGCTCCGGGTTTACTCCTGGCTCTGTGCTCAAGAGCTCATTCCTGCAGTGCTGAGGTTTGGACCCGTTTGATCCCTGACACTGCACAGACCCCGGACCCTGCCAGGAGGGATCCCTGAACATCATGTGACATGGCCCGAAACCAAAACCAAACAAGCAAGAGGTGTGGAAGTCGATGTGGAGGTCTTGTTCTGTTCAGCAGGGAGAACCCTTCGTAGGGCGCAGCCAAAAGAACAGACGCAGAGCCCGGAGGAGGGAGAAAAGGCATTTATTCTATGGCAGTTACAGTATTTATACCTCCCTGTTGGGAGGAGATGGTGCCAAGACCCCCAACAGAAATGCAGGGTGTGGCACGGGATTTAGCTAGTAATAAACAAATGTTGATAGGATAAGATCAGTAAGATTAGGAGTGGCAACCTTTGCTAGGTGTGGCATGGGGTTAGCTAATGATTAAACAAATAGTGACAGGATAAGATCAGTAAGGTAAAATGGCTCCCTACATCTCCCCCTGTTTTGTTTTAAATTAAATGTGGTCAGGGGAGGCATTGTCCGGTATCCCTTGTGACATAAAGACTCCATTTTTGCAGGGAGAGGAAGGAAAGGATGATTGGGTCTATGCAGGGGGCTCCTCATAGGCCCCATCAATCCTTGGTTTTGGAGTAACCTCTAAGCTATACCGGAATACCTCGCAGGGAGCCGGGCCGGGGTGTCAGCCCTCCCTTGCAGTGCTTTGCCTGGCAACCTGATCCACAAGAATAAATCCTTGGGAGCCCGGCATCCTCAAGGTAAAGAACTGGGGGAAGATGAGGTCCTACAAATCAAGCCAAAGATCCTTAAACACTCGAAAATCTCATTTGTTACTCTAAGATATTAACCCAGCCCTGGACCCAAAGTAGCACTTGCTGTAGAGTGTCCAATTGTTGCTCAACATCACGGTTGACAGTAGCCTGCATTGTCCAAAGGTGGTAAGAGTCATTTTGTCATGTTTAGACGAAGTTGTGTGTCTGGACCGAGGCTTGAAGAACTATTCCTGCAGCAGCATCAGTGGTGGTTACAGCAATGAGTCCAGGATAGCTGCGATCAGGGGCCCAAGGAATTGTCAGGAGTGCCGGAGCAGTTGTGTCAGGTCTTCAGTCAGGAGCCCTTTATCGGGGGAGCGTTGCCATTCTCTGGTCAGGTTCACTGGTAACCATATGCGATCCGGCCCTTAATAAAATTATACTGTGGGGAGAATCTTGGATTGAGAGGGAAGAATTGAGACAGGTAAATAATGCACAATCACCAGAAAAGAAAAATCTTTTTGTGAGTTATCAGAGGTAGTATGAATTTGGGACTTGGTATGAATCCAAGTCTGAAAGTGAAGAGGGAGACAGGGAGGCACTCCAATGCAGACAGGATCAAGTGAGTATCCTAGAGAAAAAATTAAAAGGTGTTTCTTCTTTATTCGGCAGCTGAGGCATCTGTGAATCCCATGGAGGGGGTAAAAGAAAGGAATCGTTAGCCCAGATACTGGGTCCTGGCATGGTCCAATCTACAACCTGTAAAAGTGGAGGGTGAGGAATGTAAGTCCAATAGATATGTTTAGCTTACTAGAATTCAAGAGGATTTCAACTGTTAATAACTATTAATGTTCTCCCAATATGAAATCTGGATTGAAAACTTCAATTTCTTTGTAGGCGCCACATTCTGATTAGAAATCTTTGTTTAGACCTGAATCTAGCAAGCTCCAAAGATACTTAGATCTTTTAAATTGCTGGGCTCCATATCACTCTGACCTCCCTTGATTTTGTTTGCCCAGATCTAAGAATTACTGACTTTAAACTAGCTCTAATACTCGAGTGTTCCACAGACAGAGAGACAGACAGTCAGACAATAAACATCACACATGTGCACAAATATATACTTGATCGATCAATCTGACTCTTCAAGAATGGCAGGAAAAAACTGATAGACTGAGAAAGGAAAGAGCAGTCCCCAGGGCAAAGTGAGCCCTGTCGGCCGATTGGGAACATTGCTCCCCGTTTCTCTGCCTGAGCAGCCAGTTTCCTGCTTGTTGAAAAAACGGGTGAAGAAAGCACTTTTGTTGATATAAGCTGGCAAAACCTTCTCAAAGTTGTTGAAAACTAAGCAGAACTAAGAAAGATAATGAGACAATTGCACACACACTAGGAGCACACGCACAAATCTTACTCCTGCACACGCTCGGACCGGTCCTTCTTTCACTCGGGTGCGCACCCCACTCACCACATTCACACTGAGACTCCCGATCCTGCCCTACGGGCATCATCTTTGGTCTTGAAGTAACGCTGGTTCCTGCTCCAGCCAGGCCAAGTCTGAATAACTGTTCTGTGAGCGAGACCACTAGTTGGTCACTCCCGACGCGGCTGACTGAGCAGAAGCAAGTTCCTGGGCAGTGGCAGAAGGGACACTGTCCTCAGAGGATTCATTTATTCTCTGGGTGGAAGTCGGTTCAGCCAGAGCAGGTGTGTCGACCTGCCTTATCAGTCGTTCGGGGAGCCAGCGGGCTACACTATCAGCAGCATCAAATATGCAGGCTGATCCTCGGCCCCATATAAGGACTGGATCAGGGCCCTTCCATAGACCACTCAGAGGGTCTTTCCACCTTACTTTTGCATAAGTGTGGCTGGTGGAAGTATGCCAGAAACGGTCTGCTGCACTGCGACCTTCTTTGTCCAGTATAAGAAAGTTCATGACAAACAAAGCATGAGATAGTAACGTCTTAGGGGAAAGTGAGGCTGGGTACAGTTCCTTTTCTGTCCGGAGCTTTTGAATATATGTTTTAAGAGTGAGATGGGCTCGCTCCACTATCCCCTGCCCTTGAGGATTATAGGGGATCCCTGTATGATGGGAAATCTGCAGCTTCTTACAAAAATGCTCAAACTTTTTTCCAGTGTATCCTGGACCATTGTCTGTTTTTATTAGCTGTGGTTTGCCCAGTACAGAAAAGCAGTGCAAGACATGAGCAATGACATTTTTTGAGGCCTCTCCAGTCTGGGCTGAGGCGCAAACAAACCCACTAAAGGTATCAATAGTCACATGCACATATTTAAGCTGCCCAAAGGAAGGAATATGAGTGACATCCATTTGCCAGATGGCATTAGGGACTAGTCCTCGGGGATTGACCCCTAAGTGAGGCACAGGTAGAAGGGATACACAGGAAGGGCACTGGCGCACAATCTGTCGTGCCTGCTCACGCGTGATTTTAAACATAAGGCGGAGAGTTTGAGCATTCAGATGGTGAAGGGCATGTGCAGTTGTGGCCTCCTGCAGCGGATCTGCTTGTAGAGTTAGCGCTGTGAAAGATCGGGTGGCCAAATCTGCCAAGTGATTACCTGCCGCCAGTGGCCCAGGGAGGTTAGTGTGGGCACGAAGATGACCTATGAAAAATGGAGCTCGCAAAAAAAAAAAAAATAAATAAAAAAAAATAAAAAAATAAAAAAAAAATAAAAAAAAAAATGGAGCTCGCCGGGAGCGAATATACTGTTGGATTTGCAAAAACAATGACGTTGCGGGGGAGGAGGGTTTTATGTAACTAATAGTCTCCAGTAATGGTATAGAGAAGGCCACATAGGCACTATCCGTGTATAAATTGAAAGGAAGAAGGGAAAAAATTTTAAAAACCATTAGAACAGCTGTGAGTTCAACCAGCTGAGCAGAGGACTCCTTTGTGGAAAAAGAAACAGTCTCACCCTCACAGGCATAGGCGGCCTGGCCATTAGAGGATCCATCAGTGAAAATCACTTTAGCCCCAGGGATAGGGCTGGTCTTAGTGACAACAGGAAAAACCCATTGATGTAAAGCCATAAATTGTATCAACTTATTGGGGGGATAATGATTATCTAAAATTCCTGAAAAGGAAGCGCAGGCAATGGGCCAATCATCAGTATTTTGAAGAAGCCAATCTATCTGTTCCTTATTGTAGGGTTGAATAACAGAAGCCGGTTCAAGACCAAAGTGTCTGCGAGAGAAACCCCTTCCTTCAATAATTAAGGATGCCACTAAGAGATAGTAGGGTACAAGAACTTTCTTTGGTGTGGCAGGAAGGTGAATCCAAGAAACAGGGTTTTCCTGCCAAATTAAGCCTGTGGGAGAATGAGGAGTAGCGAAGATAAGGAGGTGAAAAGGGCGCTGATAATCTAGAGAGCAAACAAAGTGACCTTCAATCGCTTTTTCTATGAGAACTAGGGATTCTCGGGCTGCTGGTGTCAGACTCCGAGGGGAAGAAGGGTCAGCATCACCGCGCAAAAGGTCATACAGGGGCATAAGGTCTCCTTTGATAAGTTTCAGATAGGGACTGAGCCATGTAATATGCCCAAGCAGTTGTTGAAAATCATGTAGTGTCTTTAATGAAGTAAGCTTCAGCTGCGTTTTTTGCAAAAGTACACGGGACCCCTGAAGACGAAATCCAAGAAAGGTATAAGGGTCAGCGATCTGAATTTTTTCGGGGGCAATTTGAAAGCCAGACTGAGTAAACGCACGGATCACCTGATTGCAACAGAGCATAGTGGCCTGTGGGTCAGATCCAGCAAGCAATATATCATCCATATAATGGATCATATAGATGTCGGGCCATTGTGCCCTAATGGGAGCAAGAATTTGAGCTACAAATTTTTGACACAGTGTGGGGCTATTTGCCATTCCCTGGGGTAAAACCTTCCATTGAAAACGTTGCATGGGCTCTTTATAATTAATAGCTGGCAAACTAAAGGCAAAACGGGGGCGATCATCAGGATGCAAGGGAATTGAGAAGAAGCAGTCTTTTAAATCGAGTACTATCTTATACATTTCTGAAGGGATGGCTGCTGAAGCGCCCCGAAAATGACCATGGTTTTATTTACTGCTCGTAGATCCTGTAGCAGTCGCCAACTGCCGTTTTTCTTTTTTATAACAAAAATGGGTGTGTTCCAGGGGGAAGAGGTGGGTTCTATGTGTCCCGCTGCGAGTTGTTCCTGCACTAACAACCTGGCGGCCTGTAATTTTTCAGTGGGAAGCGGCCACTGGTCCACCCATACAGGCTCATTGGACTTCCATATGATCTTATCCGTATGGGGTGCAGGAGGAGCCGTGGCAGTTACTGAAAATAAACCTAAGCCTGCGCGGTCATTTTTCACTGGGTCGAGGGCTAGCGGTGCAGGCGTGCCCTGGAGGTATTTTCCTAGAACCTTTCCGGGAGAATAACCTGCTGCAAGGAGCATGTCTAGGCCCTTGGCATCAATTAGTATAAGGTCCATTTGTGAAAGAATATCCCTGCCCCAGAGATTGAGTGGGAGCCCGGGCAGAACATAGGGGCGTACCATCCCGGATTTTCCCTCCTTGGTGCGCCAATCAAGCGTAAATGAGCTTAACATAGGGTTTTGGGATTGACCTATACCCTGAAGGTGAGTCAGTGAGGGGGTGAGGGGCCACCTTTTTGGCCAGTCTTTTTCAGCAATGACCGTTACATCCGCACCAGTGTCAATCAGACCTAAAAATTCCTTCCCGTTGATCTCTAAAGTCATCAAGCCCTTGTGATTAAGAATGTGTTGGGCAAAAAATGCAAAAGTCTCTGACATTGGGGGTGGTTTTTGTACTGTTGTTATTGGAATGAGTATTAGCTGTGCTAGCCACGCGCCAGCGTCCAAGACTGAAAATGGGGAGAGTGATTCAACTACTACTCCAATCTGCCCTTGAAAATCAGCATCTATAATCCCGGGGAGTACTTGCACGCCCTGAGGGAGCATATTGCCTCGCCCAATAATTAGGCCAAAAGTTCCAGATGGCAAAGGGCCACAGGCGTTGACATACACTATCTGGGGTCCCTGTTCTTTAACTAATATTGTGCGGGAGGTGGCACAGAGATCCAATCCGGCTGAGTATGGGATGGCTCTGCAGAGGGATTGGGTGCTGATGGGTTGAACAGCCCATGATTTTGAGGTGCCCCGGTCATGGGAGAGGGAGCGAATTGGGGGCTGGACGCTGTTGGAATATTTCCCCTTTTCCAGCTGCCTTCTGGAGTTTTGTCACAGAAACCTAGCTGATCTTTGACCCCGCAGATCTAAGGTGCTAGCCAGGTTTGATTTGACATTGTAGATTCCAGGCTGCAGCCCAGCCTGGTCTTTGGGATGTAAATCCGAGTGCTTTCAGCCCAAAGAAGGCTTCCCTTTTGTTTTTGTATCTTCTTTCCGGGGGCCTAGATTAGCAGGCCTGCAGATACAAGAGAATTATGTTGCCTCAATGTTCTTCCTGTAAGATCTTTTGGTGCTTTTGGTGACGTCAATGTATTGCGCCCTTTGGAAGGGCCATGATCAATAAAAGGGGGAGAGAAGGTGAGGGGGGGAAAAGTGTATAGGGGCGGAAAGTGTATAGGCGCGGAAAGGATAGAGAGGATGGAGAGTGTATAGAGGGAAGACTGGAATAAACTGCAAGTGAGACCGACCATCTTGGCTCCGTTCCTTCCTTCGCCTGCCACATCTTCGCCATCAACCTCCCCGGGGTGGGGGAAGTGGCTGGAGGCTACCGAACTCGGGTGGCGGGAGAGACAGCTGCTGCCCTAGGCCCTGTGCCTGGCTCGGTGCGGTGAGGCGTCCCTTCCCTCACCCGCGCCTTTTCTTTTTATTTTTAACAACTGGCGTCCCTGTGCGTGCACGAACCTCCAACCGGTGTGCAACTAAAGGTAAGAATAGCGTTCGGTAGAACTCCACTCTAGAAAAGTTTGGTGGGAGAACAGAATTTTGTGGTGCAGTGAATTAAAATACTAGACTTACTGCCCCAGTAAGATGGGACAAAAACAGTGCCGCGAGAAGTCCGCTCAAAATTTTTCGCGCCAAACTGAACGTGGCAAGTTTTTTATTGAATTAATTAAGCATTTTGCAAAGAGAACTGGGCATCGTGTTTCTCGGGACCAACTCCGGTCCTGCCTAAAAATTGTCTATAAGTTTTATCCTTGTTTTCCAGATAAGGGTACTTTAGAGCCTAAGGTTTGGGAAAAAATTAAGGATAATGTCTTTAGGGAATTTAAAGGAGGGGCTAAAATCCCCAAACAATTCTGGGTAACTTGGGAAATCATTAATTCCATTCTCAAAGCTTTGGAAGATACCTCCGAGGAGGAGGAAGTTAGATATGCTATGGGAGGCTTTCCTCAGGAGTTAAACAGAGAGGATTTTAAATTTGAGGATGAAGTAAAGAAAGTTTCTACTACGGAGAGAGCCTTACCCTCAGCTCCTCCCATACCCAAGCCTAGAAAGAAGCCTGATGCTCAATGCTTGGCTGCTCCCGTACCCAAACCCCGAAAGCAGCTCAAGGCGTTTCCAGTGCAGACACGTTCTCAGAGCAAAAATCGCTCTGCCACTGATGAATTAACGTTCTCTACTGATGTTAGGCCAGAGAGACCACCACCTCCCTTGTATGACCCCACTTCTAGTGAATCAGAGGAAAGTGATGGGTATGATGAGCCAGCTACCACTTCCTCAGATCCTGAGTCTGAGAGCGGCTTGGTAGAGGAGGCTTCTCACAGGAGCCGCCGCCCTTCAACCAAGCGGCCTCCAGGTCGCTCGGGACATGCTCCCGATAGAAGCTTACAGCTGAGACCTCTCGACCGTAAATGGTCAATTCCACCCAGACCCCATGAGCTCCATCTCTTTTTTCCCATCCAGCTGGAGGAAAATCAGCCTCCATCTTATGAAGGGTTAGGAATGGATTCACTCAGTAATTTTAAAAAGGCCTGTGCCTTGTACGGACCTACATCTCCGTACTGTAAGGAGTATCTTACAGGCTGGAGCAAAAAGGCTCATTGGGTACCTCAAGATTTTCACGTGGTTGCTAAGACGTGCTTAAGCCCTTCTCAGTATATGCAGTGGAGGATGTGGTTCAGTGATGAGGCCAAGGCAAAACTACAGAGCCTAGGCCACGCTGGACGAAAATTTTCAGGGATTAAATTGACTTATGAGATGTTAATAGGTGAAGGGAAATGGCACGACCCTAAAAAGCAAGTCACCTTGCCTTGTGCTGTGTTTGCCCACGTCCGTGATATCGCCTTGTGGGCCTGGGAGAGGATTGATGCAGACGCTGAATTCAAGGGAAGCTATACAAAGATTATCCAGGGAGTCTCAGAGCCTTATGCAGACTTCATAGGGAGATTGATGGAAGCCATAGAAAAGCAGGTGAAAGGAAAGGAAACTCAGGAGCTTTTGTCCAAACAATTGGCCTTTGAAAATGCTAATGAGGATTGCCAGGCCATTTTGCGCCCCATTAAGGAGAAGGAGGATATTATGGGGTACTTGAAGGCATGTCGGAATGTTGGTTCTATCAAACATCAAGCAGGTATTAATGCTGTTGAGGCTTATGCCATACAGAGGCAAGATAAGGGCAAGTGCTTTAATTGTGGGAGATCAGGCCACTTCCGCAAGGACTGCAGGGCACCTCCAAACCGTGCCACTGTGAGAGCGCCACCTGGACCTTGTCCACGATGCCGTAAAGGAAACCATTGGGCCAGAGATTGTCCCTCCAATCTTGGTGTGGCTGCTGACCCCAATTCGGGAAACTTGCAGTGGGGCCAGCCCCAGGCCCCGCAAAATCAGGGGATGTTCCCAGCTGCAGCCCTTTTCCCCAGTATGGAGCTTCAGAGCTCCAGTTCGTAGATTCACTGCAACCAGCCACGGCAGGGAGCAATGCCTTGGATATTCCCTGCCCTGATACAGTTACCATCTGCCTCACCCAGAGTCCCGACACATTAAATTCTGAAGTAAAGGGACAAGATTTGAGCCCCCAGGTAGAAAGGGAGCTTGCTCAAGTGAACCTTGCAAGCAGCACATCAGGTTTTCATGGTTGTCTGGAGGATTTCCTGACAGTGAAGGTAAAGGCGTCGCCAATCTCTGACGCCACTCATGGAGTGCATCTAGAATCTCAAGGACAAGCGGCTGAGTTCAGGGAACAGGAAGCTATCCCGTGTATGGGACATGCGGAGCTGAGTTCTATACCTAATGGGCAACAGGTTTTGAGCCAGGATAAAAGTAAGGAAATTTGGAATCAAAGAGTCGTGTCTGTTGGTGAATTTGCACTGGCTAACCGAGCAGAACTCTGTGTAAAAGGGCTCAGCTACCCTGAGAGGCCTCAGTCAGGCCAGAGGTGGAGAAAGCCTTGTCTAGTTTCTAGTCTCAATTCCCAAGATCATCTGCCAGGAACTCAGTCTGGACAACCAAATCTCAGGTTTTTTATCAGAACCTGTGGTGATGTGCCAGTTCCAAGGAAGGTTATTCAAAGATTCAGGCTGGTACAGTTTTATTTTTGGGGAAGTGAACTTCCACTTCTAGTTCATGAGATGCCACCTCTGGGAAAACGGCTTCAGGGCCAGTGGGTACGTGGTTATTCTCCCACTCGGCAATTGCTTATTGACCCAGGAGGCACAGAGACGCCTCATTCCTGGGTGCTCACCCACTCAGCCACTACAGATGCTGAGTCTGGTGAGGGACAGAAGGCATTGTCACTAGGATACTTCTGCTTGTGTGTGTGTGTGTGTGCATAGTTATGAAGCAGGTTATTCTGGATATCAGAAAAGAGCTTCCAATGAGGGCTATAACTTGCCACATTGGTTTCTTCATTGCCCATGTGCCAGGGCTGGCTAATATCATCTCAAACTCAGTTTATGTTGTTGGTTTCTTCCCTGGTATTATGACTGTCTTTAAATGCATCAAACACTATAGTTCAAAAATTGCTTCAGCAGCTACAAGCTGTTTTACAAAAGTGCTCTGAATTTTTTTTTCCTTTTCCTTTGTTACTCATATCAGATCTCGTGCTGGTCTTACTGGATCATGACTTGAGCACAGTTTTTTTAAAAAAAAAAAAAAAAAGGAGGTATGCCCCGTTTGACTCCTTGTCCTTGACATTGTTTTCTTTAAAATTTTTGAATTTACCTCAAGGAGAGCCATTTACAACAGCTGAAAGGCATTTCCAGGAAGGTGCACAGGCTCAAGAGACTACTAATTCTCCTATTTGGATTAAAATTGACAAATTGGATAGCAGGGGGACTCCTCATTCGAGGAAAAGGCTATGTTTTTCTTTCAACAGATATCTCTACCAAGAAACTTTGGGTCCTGTTTTGCATTTTGTCAGGAGCCGAATTCATCTGCCTGCTTTAACTTTCAGAACTTTGCAGTTTTACAACCCTCCAAATTCCAGCCACAAGCCACCGCCAAACTGATTTCAGCTGGCAGCCACAAGAAAACCAGAGGAGGAGTTTGCATCAGAGAGCCTGCAGCAAAGGCCTCTAACTCCTCTAACATATCATGAGGTCACATTTAGAGCATTCCTTGTATCTTTCTTTCACAGGCTGTAGAATGGAAAACGCCAGGACCCCATATTTTGGATTGACAATTCCTTCCTTTTACCCTTTCTTTGGAATTCACAGGTGCCTCAGTTTCTGAAGGAGGAAGGAATGACTTTTAATAGGAAAACCTTTTAATTTCTTTCTAGAATAACTGTTTGTGTCGGAATTCCCCCTGTCTCTTTCTCTACCTCTAGGCATGGAGACATACCAAACCCCAATGGTTGAAGCCTCTAATAACTTTAAAAAAGTATTTTTTCCAAACACAAGCTAGGTTACACAGATATGACTGCCAGTGAACCTGACCAGAGAATGGCTGCATTCCCCTGCTGAAGGACTCCTGACAGAAGTTGTGATGCTCCTGTTCCAGTGCTCCCTGCCTGATCCAGTACTTCATGAAGTTCATCAGACTCCTATAGCTGCTCCTCTAGGACTCATTGCTGTGACCACTACTGCTGCTGTTGCGGAAACAACTCTTCAATTCTGATCCAGACACTTCATTTCTTCAGAATGGGACTGAATGACTCTCATCATTGGTGACTTTCCTCACCCTTGGACAGTGTAGGACAATTGGACGCTTTATTACAAGTACTGCTCTGGCCAAGGGTCGGACTGAAATTTTACTACAATTTATAAGACTGTATTGTGTTTGGAATTGTTCCTCTATTTCAAATTTTTATAATTTTGTAAACAGAAAAGGGGGAGTTGTTGGATATCATTGGTTCTCCCCTTGCCACTAGGAGCTTAGGTATATCGGCCACGCCCATCAAAGTTATGTTCATACAGACAAAAGAGTAGAAATAAGCCTGGTATGGCAATTTAAAGATAATCAGTGTATGGATGCAATAGATTTTTTCTTACTGCATCATTTTAATTTGGATTTTTAACCTGATGTATTTTAACAGAAATTTAACTCTTCCTGTTTTAGCTTGTATGCCCTTTTGATTTCCTGTAGATTAGAATTATGCTTTATTTTGTATAACACTCATGTTGTAAGATTTGACTGAATTTTTATGGGGTAATGTTAAGAATCATTTGTTAGCATATAATATATATATGAACAGTTAGAATAATGGATTTGTAAATTCATAGTACCTGTAATAACTATTCTTCTGGTATTGGGTTTTCAGTTATATGGCAAAGTATTTTTGATGAGTTAAATCTATGATTTTATATGTATGAGTGAGATATTGTCTTTCTCCTCTCTTCCTGTCTTTTGAATAGTTTAGTTTATAGCCATTTCTTTTTGTATGGACAAAGGAAGACATTTAATATTATGCCTTTGCAATTGGGATTTAATTGGCTTTGAATATTATTAATTCCCGGGCATCTGCTTTCTTGACTCTAGCCTTGGTTGCCCTCAGTTCCTAGCCCTCTAAAAGGCAGGGTCCCAACGTGGGACGAAGAAGGACCCAGGGCAAGCGGTAAGTTGTGTGCTACCCTGGCATCGAGATGGGCCTGGCCAAAGCTCCTAATGCTTAACTATATGTTAAGAGCTTGGTCATGGGGTGTAATGTCATGATCCAAAAGCGACGAGACAGGGCCCTGCTAGGGCTAGGAAAGACTAATCTGGCCTGAGCGCTGTAGTCTGAGATCGAAGTGACTCCCGGAGAGCAATTCTAAAAGTTTAATGCATCTCTTGCTATGCCCATACAAAATGATTAATATTGTGAATGCTTATATGTTTTCAGACAAGGAGAGGAGAAACACAACCATTGGGATTTCATCCTTGGATGGGTCCTGCTGAAAGAGTATCTGTCCTAGAGAATAGGTGTTCTGCTAGTGTTATTGAACCTTTTGTGCCTAGTATTTTATTTTATGGTTAAAATCTGTTCTAAACAAAAAGGGGGGAGATGTTGGAATATTTCCCCTTTTCCAGCTGCCTTCTGGAGTTTTGTCACAGAAACCTAGCTGATCTTTGACCCCGCAGATCTAAGGTGCTAGCCAGGTTTGATTTGACATTGTAGATTCCAGGCTGCAGCCCAGCCTGGTCTTTGGGATGTAAATCCGAGTGCTTTCAGCCCAAAGAAGGCTTCCCTTTTGTTTTTGTATCTTCTTTCCGGGGGCCTAGATTAGCAGGCCTGCAGATACAAGAGAATTATGTTGCCTCAATGTTCTTCCTGTAAGATCTTTTGGTGCTTTTGGTGACGTCAATGTATTGCGCCCTTTGGAAGGGCCATGATCAATAAAAGGGGGAGAGAAGGTGAGGGGGGGAAAAGTGTATAGGGGCGGAAAGTGTATAGGCGCGGAAAGGATAGAGAGGATGGAGAGTGTATAGAGGGAAGACTGGAATAAACTGCAAGTGAGACCGACCATCTTGGCTCCGTTCCTTCCTTCGCCTGCCACATCTTCGCCATCAACCTCCCCGGGGTGGGGGAAGCGGCTGGAGGCTACCGAACTCGGGTGGCGGGAGAGACAGCTGCTGCCCTAGGCCCTGTGCCTGGCTCGGTGCGGTGAGGCGTCCCTTCCCTCGCCCGAACGGCCCATGATTCTGAGGTGCCCCAGACACGGGGGAGGGAGCGGACTGGGGGCCCTGGGGCTGGCCCTGTGCCCAGTTTCCCGGCCTGGCCTTCTGGCGGCACTCTGACGCCCAGTGGAAACCCTGTTTGCACTTAGGGCAAGGACTTCTAGGTCTGGGCCGCGATTTTTTATTGGGACAGTTTAAGAAATGTCCAGGCTGCCGACAGCCAAAGCACAGCTTGTTCTGACTGCTCGATGGTTGAATAGAGAACTGTTTGAAGGCAGCCCCTATAGCATGCCCTATTTTTTGGGTGGTGGGATCAACCTCGGAGCATAGCCGAATGTATTCTGAGAGGGTCTTCCCATGCTTATAGGGGCGGAGTGTGGCCTGGCAGATGGGATTAGCATTCTCATAGGCCAAATGGCGGATCAGCTCATTATCCGTCTCTTCGTTTCCCATGAGTTTTTCAGCCGCCTCCGTGAGGCGCCCTATGAAATCACTATAGGGCTCGTTAGCTCCCTGACGAACCTTGGCTAAGGATGTTACCACCGACCCTTTAGAGGGAAGTGCCTTCCAGGCCCGGAGGGCAGCCACATGTATTTGGGCAAGTAGCCCTGGGGGAAATTGAGCCTGCACCTCATTAGAATCAAAGGGTGCCTGACCCTGAAATTTAGCAAAGATCCAGGATGAGGAAGAGCCTCCTGCCTCGACGTGCGCCATTTCTTGGCATCGTTCTAAATAATCTGCTTTCCACAAGAGATAGTCTCCCCTACTCAGGACAGCCTTAGCGACTGAGAACCAGTCCTTCAGCGTGAGCCATCCCTCACAAAAGGAGTCCAAAAGGCCAAGCGTAAAAGGAGCAGTGGGGCCGCAAGAAGAGACAGCAGCCTTTAAATCTTTCAGGTCTTCGAATTTCAATCTACGGTAGCTTTGGCGGATTGGTGCCTGCGGAGCTACGTCCTGAGGGGAATTTTCCTCTTGGGAATGTGCCCCTTCCTCAGGCTGATCGGCCTCCTCAACTTCTCTGTCTGAGGGATCATCATCAGGTGGAGCCGTGGCAGAGGTGGGGTATATGGGGGCCCGAGAATGGGACCTGGTAACTGGGAAGGCAGCCATAGGTTTTGAAGCTATAGTGTGGCAGGGCGGAGGAGAGACCGAGTTTGCACTAGATTCTTGGGAGAGGGTAGAAGGCTGCAGGGCACTCACTAGTTCCTGAACCAGCTGCCTTATTAAGGCAGCGGTGTCCTGGGCAAGCTGGCGGGGTGCCTCACTGGCGTATGGGGGATTAAAAAAGGCAGTGTCATGGGACAGATAATGGAGTGGTGGAGCTGACGGCTGACACCTCTCCTCCTCATCTACCTGGGTAGCCTTGTCCTCCAGCTTACACCTCTCCTCCTCATCTACCTGGGTAGCCTTGTCCTCCAGGGGCAAGGATTTAAGTTCCGGAGGAGAGGGATCGGGGATATCAGAAGTCACAGGATAAAGTCTCGGAGGTGCCTCTGCGCGGGAGGAGTCAGTCCCCTGCATGGGGGGTGCCTCATCCAAAAAGACTGAGGAAGCCTCTGAATTCTGAACTCTGGGTGAAGCTTCACCCAGCCCTACCTGGCAGCGCTTCCCGGGGGGAGAGACAAATGGCTCTTCCTCTCTGAGCCCCTCGAGGAGGGAAGGGTGGGTGCTCGGGGAACATATGGGATGCTGGGGATCAAACCTGGGTCGGCTCATGCAAGTCAAACGGCCTGCCCACTGTACTATGGCTCCAGCCCCTCACATATTACTTTTTTAAAATATATTTATTTCTTATTTTGCTTTTTGGGTCACACCCAGCGATACACAGGGGTTACTTCTGGCTCTGCACTCAGGAATTACTCCTGCAGTGCTCAGGGGACCATATGGGATGCTGGGAATCGAAGCAGGATCGGCCACATGCAAGGCAAACACCCTACCTGCTGTGCTATCGCCCCAGCCACTCAAGTATTACTTTTTAGCACTGAAGAACTCCAGGCTAAAGAACCTCTCTCCAGCCTGACGTCAGCAATAATGACCCCTTCAAGTCCAGGGAGCTGCTTTTTTTTTTTTTAAGTAACAGATTTTATTTAGAGGCTTTTGAGGATGGGAGGAAGGGATAAGAAAGGGAGAGAGAGGGAAGAGTAACGCGCTGAAGAGAGAACGAGGGCTTCTCCAAGGGTGGAGGAAGCCCCTGCACATACCCGAGCTTTAGACGCAAAAGTATGAAAGCATGGAAGTACACATCTCCAGAGGGGAGATGCGGGTGACACGTGTGCTCGGGCGACACATGTGCCGGCCACGCGGGCGCAAACACAAGTGGGGAGGGAGAATAATGCCCTAGGCTCTAGAAGCCGGTCCTTCCCTTCCGCTGGAAAACCTAGTTTCTGCAGGTGGCTGGTGCATTTCAATGTGCAAAAGGAATTTCCATCCTGAAGATATGAAAAGCTTGTTTCAGGATCCCCTAGCCTTCCCAGCCTGGGCACTTTGCTTGGCAAACTTTGGTACTCGTTTGAGGGGTTTTGTTGTCAGGTTTTTGTGGTGTCCCTGGCCATGCAGCTTCAGGTTTGTGTCCTGTGTTAGCGGCCAGGTGGCAGGGTCAGGTGTTTACCCTTTCCAGATGGCCCTGTGCTTGACCACGCACTCCCCCCCTTCTCTCCCCCTGGGCAGGGAAAGGGATGTCTCTATTTTGATTTTGCTTCCCCTCCCCTCCCCATTCCTGGCTAAAGTGGAAGTCAGCCTGACCTCTGGGGTCAGCCTTGTCCCCAAAATCTGGTCTTGGAGGCATCTGAGCCTTCATTGTGGCCCTGTGCCGGGGTGGGGTGTGGCGGGGGTCCCTGCTGTCCGGAAGGGGGTCGTGCGAGGTGCTGTACAGGAAGCTCTCTGGCCGCAGAGAGCGTCGGGCTGAGGCGCTTGCCGTGGGTGCTGCTGTCGGGTCCCTCCCTGGCACGTGGTCCTTGAGTGCAGTTGGGGAGGCCAGAGCAGCCCTGGGTGTGGCCCAGACAGCAGCAGAAGGCTTTGGTATCTGTGCGAGTCGCACCCAGGGCTTCTGCCATGCCAGGGCTGTGCTCGGTGCCGGTTCAGTTTCCACCCCCCCTTTTGGGCCATACCTGGCTGTGCTAAGGGCCACTGCTGACCGGGCTGGGGCGTCTACACGGGGCTGCCAGGGATTGAACCTGGTTGGGCCGCGAGAAAGGCAGGCGCCCGCCCCGCTGTGCCGCCTCTGCAGCCCAGCTGCTGCTCACTAAATGCACCCGGTGTCCCGGCACCTGCCCGCCAGCAGCGGTTTCATTCTCAGCAGTCAGAGGTTGGCGCTATCTAGGTGTCTTGGAGGAGGAAACAGTCACTCTTGCCTGTGGCTTCCTGGGGGGCCTGTTGTGCAGCACAGGCTCTCCTTCATCCCTGCCCCCTCCCCCCACTTCCCTCCACTACTTCCTGCAGCCCTAGAAGGAGCAATATGCACTTCCCCCATTGGGGGGCAAAGCGGGGTCCCTCCCATCAGTGCTCAGGGCTCTGCTTGGGGGGCCATATGTGCTGCTGGGGGTTGGAACCCAAAGACAAAACCCAGAAACCTGGGAGGAAGGCCAGAGAGAGAGTCCCGGGGCTGAGCCTCGCATCCCACTGACCCTGATGAGAAGCCCCCTGCATCTTGTATTGTCCGCGAAGAACCACTAGGGGTCACTCCTGAGCACAAAAGAAGGAGTATCTCCTGAGCACTCCTTGATGTGCCTGCTCCCGCACACACACCCCTCCCTCAAAACCACCCCCAAAATCTAGTGAGAAGAAATTGGGGTTTGGGGCCGTACCCTGCAGTGTTCAGGAGCTAATCCCCGTTGGTGCTCAGGGACCTCGTGTGGTGCAGGGCTGACCCCGGTCGGCTGGTACAGGTAAGAGCCTTCCCCCCGTGCTCTCTTGGATGGTGGAATTGGGATCGTAGATTCCTTTCGTACGTAACCGACACCAAGTGCTGCAGGAGGCGCCTTTGGGGGAGGGCAGGCCACACCCGGTGGTGCTCGGGGATCACTCCTGGGGGTCCTTGGGCCTCAGGGCTCAGGAGCAATCCTGGGGGAGCACTCTCGGCCGTGCTCTGAACTGGAGTTGCCGGGGGCCGTCCCCGGGCAGACGGTTCCCTGCCGGTGCTGGGGTTGGCCCAGCTCCGCTGGCCCTAGGGTCCTGTGCTGCATCTCAGCAGACAACCAGCTTTGTCCAACAAGGTTTATTGCTCCCGGGGTCTGCAGGCCTACGGGGCCAGGATCGGTTTGATACTCGGTACACACTGAGGTATCTGCAGACACTGGCTACTCTGTCCCAGCTCAAGGGACAGCGGGCAGGTGACTTCGACTCTGCACACTTAGAGTGAGTGGACGGTGTCGTGTCCGAGGAGATGGGCACACAGGGCAGCCACTGACCCCAGCAGGACGCGCCCCCACCCTCACCGGCATTCGGGCCTGTCGCTGCTCCCTGTGCCCAGGCCGGGTTCCTGGAGATGGCTCCGGAATGTTCCAGACCTCCTGTCTCCTCCCTTGTCTTCTCACCACTCTTCAGTCAGGGCCGAAGGGGAAGCGCCCCTGGGGTACTCAGACCGTCTGTGGGAGAGCGCCGGCCCCCACTGCGACCCGGGCAGCTCCCTGGCGTCTGCAGGAGAGAAAAGGCCCAGGGGACGTGCCAGAGCAAACCTGTCCTGTCCAGTCTGGCTGTCCCTGGGAGGCCAGCAGAGGGACTCGGCCCTCCTCGGAGGGGGAAGGCGAGTGGCAAGCAGCTCCGGACCCTGGGGCATGGCAGAAACCAGGCACTCGGCAGACACCGTGGTCCTCAGCACACAGGGGGGGTACTCTGCAGACACTGGGTACTCTGCAGACACTGGGGTATTCTGTGAGACACCGGGGTACTCTGCAGACTCTGGGTACTGTACAGATTGGGTAATCTGTAAACGCAGAGACACAGCAGAGACGGGGTACTCTGCAGACACCGAGGCCCTCAGCACACGGAAATACTCTGCAGACCCTGGGTACTCTACAGACAGGGGTACCCAGCAGACACTGGGGTACCTGGCAGACACTGGGTATATATCTACCCACATGGGTACTGGGCAGACCCCAGGAGCGCGCTCAGAGCAGCACTTGGTCTTCTTGCTTGCACCCTCGGAATTCAGTTTCACACCATTGGAACCGAGTCTCGCACCCTGGGAGCCCTGACTCGCACCATGGGATCCCTGGGAGCGGGGGGCCCGCACGATGGCCATGTAATGGGGGACGCTGCTCAGGGTGGGCAGGCTGTTGCTGGCGATCAGCGCCCTGGCCATGAGCTCGAAGGCCTCGTTGATGTTCCTGGACTCCTTGGCCGAGGTCTCGAGCGCCGCCAGGTGGCCGTGCTTCTCCGCCATTGCGCAGGCTTCCTCGAACAGCACCTGACGCTTCTCCCACTGGTCAGACTTGGTCCCTGGGAGGGAGGGAGGGAGAAGTCAGGAGCCGGTGAACGGCTTATTCCAGTTTGTTTTTTCTAAACAGACTTTGAGGATTGCACTTCAGATGGGGCCGTGGCACTCCGGCCTTCCAAGCACGAGGCCTGGAGTTGGACCCCTGAGCCGAGCTTGGTCCCAGCAGCTCCGCCCTCAGACCTGGTGCAGCAACACAGGAGCAGGTGTGTGCAAGCGTCCAGCTGGGACAGTGCCCTCCCCCCAGCCCCCAGCCAGGAGAAACATCCCCTCACTGCAGTACAAGGACATTCATTCACCCTGGCAAACAAAACTCAAACACCGTCGTGGGTAGCACGAAAGGGGGCGCTGTCGAGCCCATCTTCTGACACTGCCAACTCAGGGTCGGCCAGAGGGGCATGTTCTCGTCTCTGCTTTCATGATGAAGAAAGCTTTTACTGGAACTCGGTGGGAGACGTGTGTGTTCAAGAGAGAACACGGGCTTGTCCACAGTGGGGACAGGCCAGCGACATCTGTGCTCGAGAACACGGGCGTGGAGAGCCAGCCCAGAGGTGCGTGTTTTAGTGGTACGACAGGTCTCTGCTCTGAAGACCTGGTGGTGCTCAGGGCTGACTCCTGGCTCTGTGCTCAGGGATCACTCCTGGCAGTGCTTGGGGACCGGATGTGGGTCAGCTGCATGCGACATCTGTGTCCTGGCCCTGTGCTTTGTCTGAGCCCTAGGATGTTTTTCCCAGTCGGGAATCTAGACAGTAAACTGCGCAGATGCGCATCCCCTCCGCACTGACAGTGTCTGTGACCCCATCTCAGCACTCGCGGAACAGGCCCAGTTCCCCAGAGAGCCCAGGACCGAGGGGGCTGGCCGAGGGGGGCGTCCAGCTCTGCACCCCCATCCCGCAGGGGGACTAGGATGTCTCGAGGCGGCATCCAAAGAGAAGCTCCCAGGGACGGAGGATTTCTTGCCTGTGTTGACAGTGAAACCAGGCGGGGCCGGTTCCTCCACCTGGTTTTCATTGCTGTCCCCTGAGGGGCCTTGTAGCCCACCTGTCTCCCAGCTCCCCCTTCACTCCCCTCCCAGGAAGAACTTGACAACAGTTGAATGGAAACCAGGATCCATTTGCAGGAAGTTGCAAATACACAGATCCTGGGAACCACCCAGTCCCCCGTGGGCCACCTCTAGCCATGGCACGAGATCACAACCAGGAAATCACCACTGACATGACCCACAGACAGGACTCAGAGCCTGCCAGGCACACTTGCATGCCTGTGTGTGTGTGTGTGTGTGTGTGTGTGTGTGTGTGTGTGTGCTGGATCGTGTATATGCATGGGTATATATGTGAGTATGCATGTAGATGTGTGTATACATGTATAGGTTTGTATATGTATCACTGTAGCCCCGTTGTTCATCAATTTCCTCAAGGGAAGAGGATGAAATAAAGGGCAGTCGCTGGCTGGGGTCAGTCAAACTGGCAAGTGCATGTGGCTGGAGAGAATCTTCCAGAGTGCAGCACGCAAAGGCAGGTCTGCTCCTGGGCACAGCCCCCACCCCAGCAGCAGCCTTGGTGTGCCAGACACAGCCGCAAGGAAGGCCTTGCAGCAGATTCAAATCCGTCTCCTTTTCGGGGTGGGGGGGATAGGAAGTTTGGATGACACCTGGTGACACTCAGGGCTTAGTCCTGGTCTGTGCTCAGGGATCACTCCTGGTGGGGCTTAGAGAACATGTGGTGCTGGGGATTGAACCCAGGTCAGCTGTGACAAGTCAAGTGCCCTCCCCGCTGTGCTGTGACTCTGCCCTCCTGAGCACGCCTGATGTGCCAGGAGTAAGTGCTCATTTTCTCATTAAATGTTGATTTTTGCAGGGGGCCTCACCTGGCAGTGTTCAGGTTTGAACCCAGAGTCACAGCAGAGGGATCTCTCCTGCCCTCATTAAACCGTAGTTTTGTGTGGGGGGTGGGGTGGGATTTGGCTCTGTGCTCAGGAGTGCCCCCTGGCAGTGCTCGGGGAAGCCTCTGTGGGGTGGGCAGCTGCTAGCCCAAGGCCCTGCCCTCTGGATTCCTTCACACGAGGAGTCTGAGTGGTCCTGGGCTCTGCTCAGCGCAGGGGACGCCTCTGGCCCTCGGACCCTGCGGGGCAGCGGGGCAGGAAGAGCCGACAGAGGAAGCAGCCCCGTGGCAGAGAGCCGAGCCCCGAGGAGGAGAAGGAAGCTCTGCTCGCACAACTGAAGCGACAGGAGTGGCCGGAAAGGGCTGGCACTTTGCCAGATGACGCCGCAGCCGAGAGTGTCCGGGCTGACCCCGATGCTGCCTCTCTGCTCCTGAACCCCTTGTTGGGGCTGGCCAGGGGTCCTTTCGTGTGTTTGTGTGTGGAGGGGGCAGTGATTGAACCCACAGGAGGCAATGCTCAGGGCGCGCCCTGCTTGGTCCCGGGGCTCCTGGGGTGTGTTGCTGTTGGTTTTGGGGACCAAGTGGTGCAGGGAGGGGACCTGGTCGGCCTCAGGCAAGGCCAGTGCTTTACTTCTTTTTTTTTTTCCTTTTGCTTTTTGGGTCTCACCCAACAAAGCTCAAGGGTTTCTGCTGGCTCTGCACTCAGAAATCACTCCTGGCAGTGCTCAGGGGAACATATGGGATGCTGGGAATTGAACCCGGGTTGGCTACATGCAAGGCAAATGCCTTACTTGCTGTGCTATCGCTCCATCCCGTGTTTTACTCTTTTTTTCTTTTGCTTTTTTGGTCACACCTGGAGATGTACAGGGGTTACTCCTGGCTCTGCATTCAGGAACTATTCCTGGCAGTGCTCAGCGGACCATAAGGGATGCTTGGAATCAAACCTGAGTCGGTCGCATGCAACGCATACGCCCTACCCGCTGTGCTATCGCTCCAGCCCATGATTTACTTCTCGTACTATCTCCAGCCTTCAGAGCTTTTGTTCCTTAACAAATTCACACCCCATGCCTCATGCCCCATGGGTCAGTGACTCTGATGCTACTTCCTGGGCCAGACCTGCCCTGAGGTGCTGTCTACTGCTGTGCTTTCTGGGCTGGGGGCTCGATTCCTCTCAAACCCAGGAGGCAAAGTAGCGTCTCATCCATTCTCGGCCTGGACTCTACCACTGATCTCCCTTCCAGCCTCAGCCCTGCGTGTTCCTTTCCCGTGTGTGTGTGTGGAGGAGAGGGGGCGCCAGGCATGTGCTCTGGGGCCCTGGGGTGCTGGGGATCAAACTCAAGGCCTTGGCACAGGCCAGGTACAGACTTGCCCCGTCCAGCTGCCTCCTGACCACTGCCACGCGCGCCTGAGCACTGCTCATCCCTTGGAGCTGAGCCCCAGCAAGGGGCTGGCAGGGTTGCCCGCAGCCCTGAGGCTCCCATACAGACCTATCAGCATGATGACCGTGTCCGTGTCTCTGTACATCTTCACATCGTCAATCCAGTCTGGAACAGACTCGATCGAGGAGCGCCGTGTGATGTCGTAGGCGATGATGGCCGCGTCCACCTCATGATAGAAGCTCCTCGTGATGGTCCGGAAGTGCTCCTGGCCCGCCGTGTCCCACACCTGCATCTGGAGGGGGCGGGAGCAGAGGGAGTCGGGGGCGGCCCACCTGATGGGCACAGCTCCCTCAACTCTGAAAAACACAGTTTCCTGGAGTCACACAACTGCAGGGAGGGCGCTTGCCAGCTCCTCCTGACCAATCCGGGTTCGATCCCCGGCACCCCATGGAGGCCCCGGAACCCTCCAGGAGTGATTCCTGAGCACCACTGGGGGTGGATCAAAAAATCCAAAATAAAAACAGCTTTAGGGTCAGAGATATGGTCAGCAGGGTACACGCCTTTCACGTGGCTGATACAGATTCAACCCCCGGCACCCCACACGCCCTGCCAGGGGTGATTCCTGAGTGGGAGCAGGAGCTACCCCTGAGCATTGGCAGTGTGGCTCCAAAATTCATAAATAAATTAGTAAGTAAGGCGGCTCTCTGGGCCTCCTTTCTAGGATATGGGCTCAGGGATCTGGTGCCGCCTGAGTTATTTCGTGTTCCTCCCCCACACCGAGATATGTCCTGGCCTCCGGTTCTCCACCGAAGGCACCCTGGCTGGGAGGGTGAACCTGCTGTCCTGAGATTTGGTGTCTTTTGTTCTCTTTAAAAAAATCTTTTTGGTTTTGGCCACACCCAGTGAATTTAGGGATTGTCCTCGCTGGGTGCTCGCAGTTGCTCCCAGATGTGCTCAGAGAAGCGGGTAACGCTCTCCCTCTGGCGCTAAGATTGTGTTATCTTATCACACACCCAGCTCTGCTCCAGGTTTACTCCTGGCTCTGTGCTCAAGAGCTCATTCCAGCAGTGCTGAGGTTTGGACCCGTTTGACCCCTGACGGTGCATGCAGACCCCTGACCCTGCCAGGAGGGATCCCTGAACATCATGTGACATGGCCCGAAACCAAAACCAAACAAGAGAAAGGAGAACAAAGAAAACAAAACGGTCACTTGCCATGTCCCATGTGTGCGACTAGTTCTGTGCACTTTGTTCACGGTATCTGCGTGTGCAGGAATTTGACTCCCGGTAGCCATAGAGAAGTGGACACACCTGCCCTTCACATGGTGACATGGAGCGATGGTTTCTTTCATGCTTTGCCCCTTCCCGATGCTTTGATTTTAAAGACCCCCAGGACTTGGGGGAGGGGGGCTGATCCTGTAAGAGGTTCCTGTTCTCTCTTTACCCCACTCCTTCCTGACTCTCGTATCTCCTTGAGGAAAACCCAGCCCGGCTCCCCAACCTTCACTTTCTTGCCGTCGATGTCCAGGGAACGCAAGATGATGTCCACGCCGAATGTGATCTGGTGGTCATCGCTGTAGACCCCGGTGGCGAAGGTCTGCACCACACACGTCTTGCCCACGCCAGAGTCCCCGATGACAATGACCTTGAACTGGAAGTCGAAGTTGTCGTCCAGGGCCATGGTGAGGCTGGGGAACTGCGTGGCTCTGCTCGCTGGCTCTGAGCTCAGGAGGGAAGGAGAGACCCGCTGAGTCACAAGGAGATGCCCCGTGACCGTCAGCACGCCTGCCCTCGGGGGACCCACTTGCGTGTTGAGTGGGGGCCAGGCTCAAAGCTTTCCCCGCCGTCCTCTGCGTGGCCCTGTGCACGGTCAGCACTGAGATGATGCTGGGATGGAAACCCTAGTCGGGGAGATCGCGTGTGCTCGAGAAGTGGGGTATCACAGGAGACCCCACCATTGTGCACCTGCCTTTCATCAGCGGACTCATGTCTCGCTCCCGTGCACCCCAGAGTGGTGTGGGGAGACGGGATGCCCAGGCTCCCAGCAGCCAGTGCGGGGGCAGGATGGTCAGGTGCGGGGGCCAGAGGGAAAGGACAGTAGGGAGGGCATTTGCCTAGCACGTGACTGATCTGGTTCGATCCCCAGCATCCCATAGGGTCCCCCCAGCACTGCCAAGGGTCATTCCTGAGGGCAGAGCCAGGAGGAACCCTTGGCATCACAGGCTGCGACCCAAACAGCAATAAATAAATAAAGGAGATATCTTAAAATATATATATTTTATATATAATATATATTTTATATGTATATATATTTTAAGATATCTCCTTTATTTATTTATATATATTACATGTATATACATATATATACAGAGGGAGGTATGGGCCAGAGAGAGCTCAAAGGGCTGAGCTCAGGCTTTGCGTGCAGGAGGCCCGGGCTCCGTCCCTGGTACCACATGGCTCCCTGACACCTCCAGCAGCACTGCTGGGTAAAGCCCCGAACCAAAGAAAAGATAAAGGTTGGCACAGTTCAGTGGGGAGGCTGTTTGCTTTGCGATTGGCCGCCGCAGTTCCACCCCGAGCACTACCAGGAGTAATTCCCGAGCATGGCAAGGTATCGCCCAAAAACCAAATATGTATCTCCGTGCTGGAGTTCGTTGTCTAATATATATCTACACACATACACACTCACACACAGACACAGACACACACTTTACATGTTGTACTTTTTGAGGGGGAAGTCTGGGTGTCACATCTGGTTGTGCTCAGGGATCCCCCTCCCTCCACACACACACACACACACACACACACACACACATACACACACACACACATACACACGCACACATACACGCGCGCACATACACCCCCCTGCTCTGCTGTCTTTGAGCCCCGCAGGCACTGCCTCCCTCTGGGTGCTCAGGTGCGGCTGCTGGGGTGCCCTTGGCCCCCCGGGGTCTCCACCTGCTGCCCTGCGCCTCTGTGCCCAGGAGACCGGCCGGAGCCCTTCCTCACCACAGCCCAGCAGGTATTCTTGGAAGGGCCCGTCCCTGCGGGCGCCCTGGTTGGGTGTCTTAGTCTAGGGTAAGCCCTGAGCAGGGCTGTGATCCCCCCAACCAGCCCTGCCCCTGACACCCCCAAAACAGAGTCCTAGAAAAGGCGAGGGGGCTCATGAACCCTCGGACGGAAAAGTATGAGTCCTAGGAGGTCCAATCCCAAGTTCCCCAAGGGGTCCCCCAGTTCTCCAGGCCCCCCTGAAGCCCAGGACAGAGTGAGCGGACCCCCGGCCACACGGCCCACCAGGCGCCCACTTTGCCGTCCTCTGACCCCCAGGCCTCGCTCCCCGCACCCCTCCCTACCTGTCTCCTGCTGCCCCGGTCACTGTCCTGATGAGAGAAAGGAGCCCCCACCCTGGCCATGCTACCCCCGCAACCGGCCTGTGCGCTCACCTTCCCGCAGCCGAATGGTGCGAATCCCGCGCTCGGTGCCCTGGGAACTGTAGACCTGGGCCCGGGGGACCGTCGCGCAAACGAAAGTGAAAGGAAGACCAGGGCCTGCAGCAGCCCTTGGTGACAGGTGGGACGGGCGCAGATGAAACGCCCTGCCAAAGCCTAGACCTCATCCCGTGTGGGGACGGCGCCGGGGCAGGGGCCCTGCAGTGGGGTCTGGGCTTGAGAAACCGAGGGGCTCTGACGGGACAGCCAACTGGGAAGCAGAGAGCACCTGGGGCAGGCGCTTGCCTGGCCTCTTGTCCACCTGCAGTGGGTGCCCGATGCCACGTGGGGCACTGCCAGGAGTCACAGTCAGGAGTAGCCCCTGAGCACTGTCAGGTTAGAAACAAACAAACCAACCCACAACACTCCTCCAAATAACAATAACGTGATGTCTGAGCCAGGGATGGCCCCGCGGGCTGGGGGCTGTAGGAGGCCTGGGTCTGAGCCCCTCTGGGAGTGGCTCCTGAGCACTGTCCAATCGGCCCCATTCCCCTTTCCTGCCCGAGAGAAACGCTCAGGCAGACCCGGTCCACAGGATGGAGGGGCGATCACAGGGAGTCCGAGAGTCCAGTGTTGGCTCCTGATAACAGTGTCTGGAAAGAACAAGCCAGACGCTTCACCCAGCCCTACCTGGCAGCGCTTCCCGGGGGGAGAGGCAAATGGCTCTTCCTCTCTGAGCCCCTCGCGGAGGGCAGCGTGGGTGCTCGGGGAACATATGGGATGCTGGGGATCAAACCTGGGTCGGCTCATGCAAGTCAAACGGCCTGCCCACTGTACTATGGCTCCAGCCCCTCACTTATTACTTTTTAAAAATATATTTATTTATTTCTTATTTTGCTTTTTGGGTCACACCCAGTGATACACAGGGGTTACTTCTGGATCTGCACTCATGAATTACTCCTGCAGTGCTCAGGGGACCATATGGGATGCTGGGAATCGAACCAGGATCGGCCACATGCAAGGCAAACACCCTACCTGCTGTGCTATCGCCCCAGCCACTCAAGTATTACTTTTTAGCACTGAAGAACTCCAGGCTAAAGAACCTCTCTCCAGCCTGACGTCAGCAATAATGACCCCTTCAATTCCAGGGAGCTGCTTTTTTTTTTTTTTTTAGTAACAGATTTTATTTAGAGGCTTTTGAGGATGGGAGGAAGGAATAAGAAAGGGAGAGAGAGGGAAGAGTAACGCGCTGAAGAGAGAACGAGGGCTTCTCCAAGGGTGGAGGAAGCCCCTGCACATACCAGAGCTTTAGACGCAAAAGTATGAAAGCATGGAAGTACACATCTCCAGAGGGGAGATGCGGGCGACACGTGTGCTCGGGCGACACATGTGCTCAGCCACGAGGGCGCAAGCAGCACATGGGCTCAGGCAGCATATGCGCCCAGGGAGCTGCTTTTTGAAACACAAGTAGGGCGGGAGAATAATGCCCTAGGCTCTAGAGGCCGGTCCTTCCCTTCCTGCTGGAAAATCTAGTTTCTGCAGGTGGCTGGTGCATTTCAATGTGCAAAAGGAATTTCCATCCTGAAGATATGAAAAGCTTGTTTCAGGATCCCCTAGCCTTCCCAGCCTGGGCACTTTGCTTGGCCAACTTTGGTCCGCGTTTGAGGGGTTTTGTTGTTGTGTTTTTGTGGTGTCACTGGCCATGCAGCTTCGGGTTCGTGTCCTGTGTTAGCGGTCAGGTGGCAGGGTCAGGTGTTTACCCTTTCCAGATGGCCCTGTGCTTGACAACGCCTTCCCCTCCCCTCCCCTGGGCAGGGAAAGGGATGTCTCTATTTTGATTTTGCTTCCCCGCCCCCCCATTCTTGGCTAAAGTGGAAGTCAGCCTGACCTCTGGGGTCAGTCTTGTCCCCAAAATCTGGTCCTGGAGGCATCTGAGCCTTCATTGTGGCCCTGTGCCGGGGTGGGGTGTGGCGGGGGTCCCTGCTGTCCGGAAGGGGGTCGTGCGCGGTGCTGTACAGGAAGCTCTCTGGCCGCAGAGAGCGTCGGGCTGAGGCGCTTGCCGTGGGTGCTGCTGTCGGGTCCCTCCCTGGCACGTGGTCCTTGAGTGCAGTCGGGGAGGCCAGAGCAGCCCTGGGTGAGCCCCAGACAGCAGCAGAAGGCTTTCGTGCCTGTGCGAGTCGCACCCAGGGCTTCTCCCATGCCAGGGCTGTGCTCGGTGCCGGTTCAATTTCCACCCCCCTTTCTGGGCCATACCCGCCTGTGCTAAGGGTGTACTGCCGACCGGGCTGGGGCGTCTACCCGGGGCTGCCAGGGATCGAACCTGGGTGGGCCATGAGCAAGGCAGGCGCTGCCCCGCTGTGCCGCCTCTGCAGCCCAGCTGCTGCTCACTAAATGCACCCGGTGTCCCGGCACCTGCCCGCCAGCAGTTTCATTCTCAGCAGTCAGAGGTTGGCACTATCTCGGTGTCTCAGTAGAGGAAACAGTCAGTCTTGCCTGTGGCTTCCTGGGGGGCCTGTTGTTCAGCGAAGGCTCTCCTTCAGCCCTGCCCCCTCCCCCCACTTCCCTCCACCACTTCCTGCAGTCCTAGAAGGAGCAATATGCACTTCCCCCATTGGGGGGCAAAGCGAGGTCCCTCCCAGCAGTGCTCAGGGCTCATTCAGGTCTCTGCTTGGGGGGCCATATGTGCTGCTGGGGGTTGGAACCCAAAGACAAAACCCAGAAACCTGGGAGGAAGGCCAGAGAGAGAGTCCCGGGGCTGAGCCTCGCATCCCACTGACTCTGATGAATAGCCCCCTGGCGCCTTGCATTGTCCTCGAAGAACCACTAGGGGTCACTCCTGAGTACAGAACCAGGAGTATCTCCAGAGCACTCCTTGATGTGCCTGGCCCCCCCCGCCCCCCCCACACACGCACCACCACTACCAAAATCTAGTGAGAAGAAATTGGGGTTTGGGGCCGTACCCTGCAGTGCTCAGGAGCTAATCCCCGTTGGTGCTCAGGGGACCTCGTGTGGTGCAGGGCTGACCCCGGTCGGCTGGTACAGGTAAGAGCCTTCCCCCCATGCTCTCTTGGATGGTGGAATTGGGATCGTAGATTCCTTTCGTACGTAACCGACACCAAGTGCTGCAGGAGGCGCCTTTGGGGGAGGGCAGGCCACACCCGGTGGTGCTCGGGGATCGCTCCTGGCGGTCGTTGGGCCTCAGGTCTCGGGGGCGGGCCTGGGGGAGCACTCTGGCCATGCTCTGAACTGGAGTCGTCGGGGGCCGTCCCCGGGCAGACGGTTCCCTGCCGGTGCTGGGGTTGGCCCAGCTCCGCTGGCCCTAGGGTCCTGTGCTGCATCTCAGTGGACAACCAGCTGTGTCCAACAAGGTTTATTGCTCCCGGGGTCTGCAGGCCTACGAGGCCAGGATCGGTTTGATACTCGGTACACACTGAGGTGTCTGCAGACACTGGCGACTCTGTCCCAGCTCAAGGGACTGCGGGCAGGTGACTCCGACTCTGCACAGTTAGAGTGGACCGTGTCATGTCCGAGGAGATGGGCACACAGGGCAGCCGCTGACCCAGCAGGACGTGCCCCCACCCTCACCAGCATTAGGCCTGTCGCTGCTCCCTGTGCCCAGGCTGGGTTCCTGGAGATGGCTCCGGAATGTTCCAGACCTCCTGTCTCCTCCCTTGTCTTCTCATCACTCTTCATTCAGGGCCGAAGGGGAAGCGCCCCGGGGGTACTCAGACCGTCTGTGGGAGAGCGCCGACCCCCATGCGCGACCCAGGCAGCTCCCTGGCGTCTGCAGGAGAGAAAGGGCCCAGGGGACATGCAGAGCAAACCTGTTCTGTCCAGTCTGGCTGTGCCCGGGAGGCCAGCAGAGGGTCTCGGCCCTCCTCGGAGGGGGAAGGCGAGTGGCAAGCAGCTCCGGACCCTAGGGCGCGGCAGAAACCAGGCACTCGGCAGACACCGGGAACTCTCAGACACCGGGTACTCTGCAGACACCGGGTACTGTGCAGACACCGGGTACTCTGCAGAAACCGGGGCACTCTGGGAGACACCGGGGTTCCCTGCAGACACTGGGTACTGTACAGATTGGGTAATCTGTAAACGCGGAGACACAGTAGACACTGGGGTACTCTGCAGACACCGAGGCCCTCTGCACACAGAGGTACTCTGCAGACCCTGGGTACTTTACAGACACGGGTACTCGGCAGACACTGGGATACCTGCCAGACACTGGGTATATTCTGCCCACATGGGTACTGGGAAGACCCCGGGAGCGCGCTCAGCAGGAGCACTTGCTCTTGTTGCTTACACCCTGCGAATCCAGTCTCACAGTCTGGGAACCCAGTCTCGCACCCTTGGAACCCCGTCTCGAACCCTGGAAGCCCCGTCTCGAACCCTGGGAGCCCCGTCTCGAACCCTGGGAGGCCCGTCTCGCACACTGGGAGCCCTGTCTCGCACACTGGGAGCACTGACTCGCACCCTGGGAGCCCTGAGTCGCACCCTGGGAGCCCTGTCTTGCACCCTGGGAGCCCTGTCTCGCACCCTGGGAGCCCTGGCCGCAGGCGGCCATCACAATGGTCTTGGAGTAGAAGACGCTGCTCAGGGCGGGCTGGCTGTTGCGGGCGATCAGTGCCTTGGCCATGAACTGGAAGGCCTCGTTGATGTTCCTGGACTCCTTGGCCGAGGTCTCGAGCGCCGCCAGGAGGCCGTGCTTCTCCGCCATTGCGCAGGCTTCCTCGAACAGCACCTGACGCTTCTCCCACTGGTCAGACTTGGTCCCTGGGAGGGAGGGAGGGAGAAGTCAGGAGCCGGTGAACGGCTTATTCCAGTTTGTTTTTTCTAAACAGACTTTGAGGATTGCACTTCAGATGGGGCCGTGGCACTCCGGCCTTCCAAGCACGAGGCCTGGAGTTGGACCCCTGAGCCGAGCTTGGTCCCAGCAGCTCCGCCCTCAGACCTGGTGCAGCAACACAGGAGCAGGTGTGTGCAAGCGTCCAGCTGGGACAGTGCCACTCCCCCCAGCCCCCAGCCAGGAGAAACATCCCCTCACAGCAGTACAAGGACATTCACCCTGGCAAACAAAACTCAAACACCGTCGTGGGTAGCACGAAAGGGGGCGCTGTCGAGCCCATCTTCTGACACTGCCAACTCAGGGTCGGCCAGAGGGGCGTGTTCTCGTCTCTGCTTTCATGATGAAGAAAGCTTTTACTGGAACTCGGTGGGAGACGTGTGTGTTCAAGAGAGAACACGGGCTTGTCCACAGTGGGGACAGGCCAGCGACATCTGTGCTCGAGAACACGGGCGTGGAGAGCCAGCCCAGAGGTGCGTGTTTTAGTGGTACGACAGGTCTCTGCTCTGAAGACCTGGTGGTGCTCAGGGCTGACTCCTGGCTCTGTGCTCAGGGATCACTCCCGGCAGTGCTTGGGGACCGGATGTGGGTCAGCTGCATGCGACATCTGTGTCCTGGCCCTGTGCTTTGTCTGAGCCCTAGGATGTTTTTCCCAGTCGAGAATCTAGACAGTAAACTGCGCAGATGCGCATCCCCTCCGCACTGACAGTGTCTGTGACCCCATCTCAGCACTCGCGGAACAGGCCCAGTTCCCCAGAGAGCCCAGGGCCGAGGGGGCTGGCCGAGGGGGCGTCCATCTCTGCACCCCCATCCCGCAGGGGGACTAGGATGTCTCGAGGCGGCATCCAAAGAGAAGCTCCCAGGGACGGAGGATTTCTTGCCTGTGTTGACAGTGAAAGCAGGCGGGGCCGGTTCCTCCACCTGGTTTTCATTGCTGTCCCCTGAGGGGCCTTGTAGCCCACCTGTCTCCCAGCTCCCCCTTCACTCCCCTCCCAGGAAGAACTTGACAACAGTTGAATGGAAACCAGGATCCATTTGCAGGAAGTTGCAAATACACAGATCCTGGGAACCACCCAGTCCCCCGTGGGCCACCTCTAGCCATGGCACGAGATCACAACCAGGAAATCACCACTGACATGACCCACAGACAGGACTCAGAGCCTGCCAGGCACACTTGCATGCCTGTGTGTGTGTGTGTGTGTGTGTGTGTGTGCTGGATCGTGTATATGCATGGGTATATATGTGAGTATGCATGTAGATGTGTGTATACATGTATAGGTTTGTATATATATCACTGTAGCCCCGTTGTTCATCAATTTCCTCAAGGGAAGAGGATGAAATAAAGGGCAGTCGCTGGCTGGGGTCAGTCAAACTGGCAAGTGCATGTGGCTGGAGAGAATCTTCCAGAGTGCAGCAGGCAAAGGCAGGTCTGCTCCTGGGCACAGCCCCCACCCTAGCAGCAGCCTTGGTGTGCCAGACACAGCCGCAAGGAAGGCCTTGCAGCAGATTCAGATCCGTCTTGTTTTCCGGGGCGGGCGCGGGGGGATAGGAAGTTTGGATGACTCCTGGTGACACTCAGGGCTTAGTCCTGGTTCTGTGCTCAGGGATCACTCCTGGTGGTTCTTAGAGAACATGTGGTGCTGGGGATCGAACCCAGGTCAGCTGTGACATCAAGTGCCCTCCCCGTTGTGCTGTGACTCTGCCTTCCTGAGCACTCCTGATGTGCCAGGAGTAAGTGCTCATTACCTCATTAGATGTTGATTTTTGCAGGGGGGCCTCACCTGGCAGTGTTCAGGGGCTACTCCTGGCTGTGGGCTCGGGGCTTTGAACTCAGAGTCACAGCAGAGGGATCTCTCCTGCCCTCATTAAATCATTTTGTGTGTGGGGGGGGTGGGGTGGGATTTGGCTCTGTGCTCAGGAGTGCCCCCTGGCAGTGCTCGGGGAAGCCTCTGTGGGGAGGGCAGCTGCTAGCCCAAGGCTTGCCCGCTGGATTCCTTCACACGAGGAGTCTGAGTGGTCCTGGGCTCTGCTCAGCGCAGGGGACGCCTCTGGCCCTCGGACCCTGCGGGGCAGCGGGGCAGGAAGAGCCGACAGAGGAAGCAGCCCCGTGGCAGAGAGCCGAGCCCCGAGGAGGAGAAGGAAGCTCTGCTCGCACAACTGAAGCGACAGGAGTGGCCGGAAAGGGCTGGCACTTTGCCAGATGACGCCGCAGCCCGAGAGTGTCCGGGCTGACCCCGCTGCTGCCTCTCTGCTCCTGAACCCCTGTTGGGAATGGCCAGGGGTCCTTTCGTGTGTGTGTGGAGGGGGCGATGATTGAACCCACAGGAGGCAATGCTCAGGGCGCGCCCTGCTTGGTCCCGGGGCTCCTGGGATGTGTTGCTGGTGGTTTTGGGGACCAAGTGGTGCAGGGAGGGGACCTGGTCGGCCTCAGGCAAGGCCAGGGCTTTACTTCTTTTTATATTTTTTTTCCTTTTGCTTTTTGGGTCTCACCCAACAAAGCTCAAGGGTTACTCCTGGCTCTGCACTCAGAAATCACTCCTGGCAGTGCTCAGGGGAACATATGGGATGCTGGGAATTGAACCCGGGTTGGGTGCGTGCAAGGCAAATGCCCTACTTGCTGTGCTATCGCTCTAGCTCTTGTTTTTTTCTTTTGCTTTTTGGGTCATACCAGGAGATGCACAGGGGTTACTCCTGGCTCTGCTTTCAGGAATCACTCCTGGTGGTGCTCAGAGGACCATATGGAATGCTGGGAATCGAACCTCGGTTGGCCGCATGCAAGGCAAGCTCCCTACATGCTGTGCTATCGCTCCAGCCCGTGCTGTACTTCTCGTACTATCTCCATCTTGCAGAGCTTTTTTTCCTTAACAAATTCACAGTTCATGCTAATGTCCCAGGGGTCAGTGACTCTGATGCTACTTCCTGGGCCAGACCTGTCCTGAGGTGCTGTCTACTGCTGTGTTTCTGGGCTGGGTCCAGCTGCCTCCCGGCCACTGCCACGTGCGCCATGAGCACTGCGCGTCCCAGAGAGCTGACCCCAGCAGGGGGCTGGCGGGGTTACCCGAGGCCTCGAGGCTCCCATACAGACCCATCAGCATGATGACCGTGTCGGTGTCTCCGTACTCCTTCACATCGTCAATCCAGTCCGGAACAGACTCGAAGGAGGAGCGCCGTGTGATGTCGTAGGCGATGATGGCCGCGTCCACCTCACGGTAGTAGTTCTTTGTGATGGCCCGGTAGCGCTCCTGGCCCGCCGTGTCCCACAGCTGCATCTGGAGGGGGCGGGAGCAGAGGGGGTCGGGGGTGGCCCACCTGACCGGCACAGCTCCCTCAACTCTGAAAAACACAGTTTCCTGGAGTCACAGAATTGCAGGGAGGGCGCTTGCCTGCTCCTCCTGGCCAATCCGGGTTCGATCCCCGGCACCCCATGGAGGCCCCAGAACCCTCCAGGAGTGATTCCTGAGCACCACTGGGGGTGGATCAAAAAATCCAAAATAAAAGGCAGTTTCAGGGTCAGAGAGATGGTACAGCAGGAAGGCGGTGCCTTGCACGTGGCTGATACAGGTTCAACCCCCGGCAGCCCCCTAGGTCCCCGAGCCCTGCCAGGGGGATTCCTGAGTGGAGCCAGGGCCACCCCTGAGTATTGGCAATGTGGCTCCAAAATACATAAGTAAGTAAGGCGGCTCTCTGGGCCTCTTTTCTAGGATATGGGCTCAGGGATCTGGTGCCGCCTGGGTTGTTATTTCCTGTTCCTCCCCCGACACCGAGGTATGTCCAGGCTTTGGGGTCTCCACCGAAGGCGCCCTGGCTGGGAGGGTGAACCTGTTGTCCTGAGGTTTGGTGTCTTTTGCTCTTTTTTAAAAAATCCTTTTGGTTTTGGGGCCACACCCAGTGATTGTCCTCGCTGGGTGCTCGCAGTTGCTCCCAGATGTGCTCAGGGAAGCGGGTAACGCTCTCCCTCTGGCGCTAAGATTGTGTTATTTTGTCCACACACCCAGTGCTGCTCCAGGTTTACTCCTGGCTCTGTGCTCAAGAGCTCATTCCTGCAGTGCTGAGGTTTGGACCCGTTTGACCCCTGATAATGCATGCAGAGCCCGGACCTGCCAGGAGGGATCCCTGAACATCATGTGACATGGCCCGAAACCAAAACCAAACAAGAGAAAGGAGAACAAAGAAAACAAAACGGTCACTTGCCATGTCCCATGTGTGCGACTAGTTCTGTGCACTTTGTTCACGGTATCTGCGTGTGCAGGAATTTGACTCCCGGTAGCCATAGAGAAGTGGACACACCTGCCCTTTACATGGTGACATGGAGTGATGGTTTCTTTGATGCTTTGCCCCTTCCCGATGCTTTGATTTTAAAGACCCCCAGGACTTGGGGGAGGGGGGCTGATCCTGTAAGAGGTTCCTGTTCTCTCTTTACCCCACTCCTTCCTGAGACTCGTATCTCCTTGAGGAAACCCCGAAAGACCCCCCCAACCTTCACTTTCTTGCCGTCGATGTCCAGGGAACGCAAGATGAAGTCCATGTTGACTGTGTTATTCTGGTCATCGCTGTAGACCCCGGAGGCAAAGTGCTGCAACACGCTCGTCTTGCCCACGCCAGAGTCCCCGATGAGAATGACCTTGAACACGAAGTCGAAGTTGTCGTCCAGGGCCATGCTGAGGCTAAGGAACTGCGTGGCTCTGCTCGCTGGCTCTGAGCTCAGGAGGGAAGGAGAGACCCCCTGAGTCACCAGGAGAGGACCCTGTGACTGTCAGCACGCCTGCCCAAGGGGGACACACACGCGTGTAGAGGGGGGGCAGACTCAAAGCTTCCCCCGCCGTCCTCTGCCTGGCCCTGTGCACGGTCAGCACTGAGATGACGCTGGGATGGAAACCCTAGTCGGGGAGACCGCATGTGCCCGCGAAGTGGGGTATCACAGGAGACCCCACCATTGTGCACCTGCCTTTCATCAGCGGACTCACGTCTCGCTCCCGTGCACCCCCAGAGTGGTGTGGGGAGACGGGATGCCCGGGCTCCCAGCAGCCAGTGCGGGGGCAGGATGGTCAGGTGTGGGGGGCCGGAGGGAAAGGACAGTAGGGAGGGCATTTGCCTAGCACGTGGCTGATCCGGGTTCGATCCCCAGCATCCCATAGGGTCCCCCCAACACTGCCAAGGGTCATTCCTGAGGGCAGAGCCAGGAGTAAGCCGTGAACATCACAGGCTGTGACCCAAACTGCAATAAATAAATAAAGGAGATATCTTAATATATATATATGTATATATATATATATATATATATATATATATATATATATATATATATAGTGAGGCGTGGGCCAGAGACAGCTAAAAGGGCTGAGCTCAGGCTTTGCGTGCAGGAGGCCCGGGCTCCGTCCCTGGCACCACATGGTTCCCTGACACCTCCAGCAGCACTGCTGGGTAGAGCCCCGAACCGAAGAAAAGATAAAGGGTGGCACAGTCCAGCGGGGAGGCTGTTTGCTTTGTGATTGGCCGACCCCAGTTCCATCCCGAGCACTACCAGGAGTGATCCCCGAGCAAGGCAAGGTATCGCCCAAAAACCAAATATGTATCTCCGTGATGGAGTTCGTTGTCTAATATATATCTACACACATACACACTCACACACAGACACACACACACACACTTTACATGTTGTACTTTTTGAGGGGGAAGTCTGGGTGTCACATCTGGTTGTGCTCAGGGATCCCCCTCCCTCCACACACACACACACGCACACACACACGTACACACACACACATACACGCGCACACACACACAGCCTGCTCTGCTGTCTTTGAGCCCCGCAGGCACTGCCTCACTCTGGGTGCTCAGGTGTGGCTGCTGGGGTGCCCTTGGCCCCCCGGGGTCTCCACCTGCTGCCCTGCGCCTCTGTGTCCAGGAGACCGGCCGGAGCCCTTCCACATGACAGCCCAGCAGGCATTCTTGGAAGGGCCCATCCCTGCGGGCGCCATGGTTGGGTGTCTAGGGTAAGCCCTGAGCAGGGCTGTGATCCCCCCAACCAGCCCTGCCCCCGACAACCCCAAAACAGAGTCCTAGAAAAGGCGAGGGGGCTCATCAACCCATGGACGGAAAAGCCCCGAGTCCCAGGTGGTCCAATCCCAAGTTCCCCAAGGGGTCCCCCAGTTCTCCAGGCACCCCTGAAGCCCAGGACAGAGTGAGTGGACCCCCGGCCACACGGCCCACCAGGCGCCCACTTCGCCGTCCTCTGACCCCCAGGCCTCAGCCCCCCGCACCCCTCCCTACCTGTCTCCCGCTGCCCTGGTCACTGTCCTGCTGAGAGAAAGGCGCCCCCACCCCGGCCACGCACCCCCCCCTACCCGCCTGCGAGCTCACCTGCTCGCAGCCGAAAGGTGCGAATCCCGCACTCAGTGCCCTGGGAACTGTAGACCTGCGCCCGGGGGACCGTCGCGCAAACGAAAGCGAAAGGAAGACCAGGGCCTGCAGCAGCCCTTGGTGACAGGCGGGGACGGGCGCAGATGAAACGCCCAGCCAAAGCCTAGTCCTCATCCCGTGTGGGGACGGCGCCAGGGCAGGGGCCCTGCAGTGGGGTCTGGGCTTGAGAAACCGAGGGGCTCTGACGGGACAGCCAACTGGGAAGCAGAGACACCTGGGACAGGCCCTTGCCTGGCTTGTTGTCCACCAGCAGTGGGTGCCAGGTGCCACGTGGGGCACTGCCAGGAGTCCCAGTCAGGAGTAGCCCCTGGGCACTGTCAGGTTAGAAACAAACAAGCAAACCAACCCACAACAACACTCCCCCATCTAACAATAAGGTGATGTCTGAGCCAGGGATGGCCCCGCGGGCTGAGTGTGTGGAGGAGGCCTGGGTCTGAGCCCCTGTGGGAGTGGCTCCTGAGCACTGTCCAATCGGCCCCATTCCCCCTTCCTGCCCGAGAGAAACGCTCAGGCAGACCCGGCCCACAGGATGGAGGGGCGATCACAGGGAGTCCGAGAGTCCAGTGTTGGCTCCTGATAACAGTGTCTGGAAAGAACAAGCCAGACGCTTCACCCAGCCCTACCTGGCAGCGCTTCCCGGGGGGAGAGACAAATGGCTCTTCCTCTCCGAGCCCCTCGTGGAGGGCAGCGTGGGTGAGAGAACAGTTTGGGAATGTGGGTGGAGGTGGGGAAGCGTTTTCTCCCTCCCCCACCCCATCTTTCTTTCTCTCTTTCTCTTTCTTTCTTTCTTTCTTTCTTTCTTTCTTTCTTTCTTTCTTTCTTTCTTTCTTTCTTTCTTTCTTTCTTTCTTTCTTTCTTTGTTTTCTTGAATCACCATGTGGAAGTTGCAAAGTTCTCAGGCTTATGTCTCAGTTATACAATACTCAAACACCCATCCCTTCACCCGTGCCCATATTCCACCACCAAAGACCCCAGTCTACCTCCCAACCCCTGTCCCCGCCGCCCTCCATCCCCGCCTGCGTAATTGATAAATTTCACTTCATTTTCTCTTTACCTTGATTCCATTCCATATTTCAACACAAAACTCACTATTGTTGGAGTTTCCCCCCAAGAAAGACAGCCTTACTGCCAAGGAAGCATTTGATAATTAGTTTTCCATTGCTGAGACTGGAGAGATATGAAGTCCCGCTGTATCAAGTATATAGAATTTTTTTCCCTCCTTTTTGCGCCACCAAGTTTGTGCCTGCTCAATAAATAGTCCTCATATTATGGCTGACACCATGCTGCCCGAGGAGAATAAAGGATATTTCCCGTCCTCGGCTGGCGTGGGGCTATGGCTTAGTTCACAGTCTAGAGACATGGCTGCAAGTAGTTTCTGGTACCAAAAGTAGTCTAGTTGGCCTCCGGATTCTGGTTGATCAGCAGCAACGTGGCCGCACAAAAGTGTGGCCACTTGTGTCGAATTTCGGTGGAGCATGTGCTGGTATCGGCCCGAGACTGCCCAAGCGTCCCACTGTTCCAAGTACATAAATTTTTTTCCCTCCCATTCCCACTCCTCTAAGTTTGTGCCTGCTTAATAGACCTCATAATATGGTGGATGCCACACCGGTTTCTCCCAGAAAAGGGAAAAGGACCGAGAAAGGAGGATATTTCCTCTCCTCGGCCGGCGCGGGGCTATGTCTTAGTTCACAGTCTAGAGAAATGGCTGCTACTTTGATTACCTTCAATATTTCAACAAAAAACTCAGTATTATTGTTTGGAGTTTCCCCCCACAGTCAGACCTGCTAAAAAGGAACCGTTTCACATTGCTGACAATTAAGAGATATTAGGTTTTGGATCTCTGTATAAAGTCCATGGAAAATCCATCACTGCAAGCGTTTACTTCCCTTTTGTGGTGCTCATATGATGGAGAAGCCTGGAGAGAAAAACCCTGCCCCGCTGGCGGTGCATGGGCCAGTGGCTCGGTTCACAGTCTGGAGGCCTTTCTGGGAGCTGCTCGTGTCCAAAGTAGTTCAGTTGCCTCTGGGGTGGAGCTCGTGGAGCACCAAAAAGGGCTCTTTCTTCCTTCCTTCCTTCCTTCCGTTCTTTCTTTCTTTCTTTCTTTCTTTCTTTCTTTCTTTCTTTCTTTCTTTCTTTCTTTCTTTCTTGCTTTCTTGCTTTCTTGCTTTCTTGCTTTTCTTGCTTTCTTGCTTTCTCTCTCCCTCCTTCCCTCCCTACCTTTCTCTCTCCCTTCCTTCCTTCCTTCCTTCCTTCCTTCCTTCCTTCCTTCCTTCCTTCCTTCCTTCCTTCCTCCCTCCCTTTCTTCCTTCCTTCCTTCCTTCCTTCCTTCCTTCCTTCCTTCCTTCCTTCCTTCCTTCCTTCCTTCCTTCCTCCCTCCCTTTCTTTCTTCCTTCCTTCCTTCCTTCCTTCCTTCCTTCCTTCCTTCCTTCCTTCCTTCCTTCCTTCCTTCCTCCCTCCCTTTCTTTCTTCCTTCCTTCCTTCCTTCCTTCCTTCCTTCCTTCCTTCCTTCCTTCCTTCCTTCCTTCCTTCCCTCCCTCCCTCCCTCCCTCCCTCCTTCCCTTCTTCCTTTCCTTCTGGTTGTTGCCCAGTGGTTACTCCTGGCTCTGTGCTCAGGTGATGGTTGGTACTGGAGCTTGAACTAGGGTCATCAAATGGTTGATTCTCTACTATTTCAAGAGTCCTGTATCACTCTATCACTGTTATCACTGTTATCCCGCTGCTCATCTATTTGCTCGAGTGGGCACCAGTAACATCTTCACTGTGAGACTTGTTACTGTTTTTGGCATATCGGATACGCCATGGGTAGCTTGCCAGGCTCTGCCTTGCTGGCGAGTAGATAGGTTGTTTTTTAAGGGGTCGATGGAGGGGTCACACCTGCTGACGCTCAGGGCTTGCATCTGGCTCTGCACTCAAACTGCTCGGGACGGTGCTGGGGACCATGTGGGCTGGTGGGACTGAGCCCGGCCAGGCTGTTGCCGGGCAACCCTACCCACTCTCCTATTGCTCGGCCCATACTGGTGACTTCTGGGGTTGCTTTTTTAGCAGGGATTGGAATTTAGTTAGTTTTAACATGATTGTGTTTGTTTTGGAGCCACGTCCAGTGGTGTTCAGGGCTTACTCTTGACTGTGCTCAGGGATCACTCCGGGTAGGGCCCCGGGGACCATATATGGAACCGGGGTTGAACCCGGGTCAGCTGTGCACAAGGCGAGCCACCCAACCTGCTGTACTATGTTCTCTAAACATTTTTTTTTCTTTTCAGGTCCCAACCACAGTAATTACTCCTGGCTCTGCACTCAGGAATTACACCTGGAGGTGCTCGGGGGACCTTATGGGATGCTGGGAATCAAACCCGGGGTGGTCTCGTGCAAGGCAAATGCCCTACCCGCTGTGCTATTGCTCCTGCCCACTCCAAACACAATTTTTTTTAACAGTAGTGGTTTCGAATGGGGATCCCGAAATCACGTATGAATAATATCTATAATATCTATACATGTCTGAAGACACCTGGATTTTCTGATATCATTAAATTCCATGTAGTGAACATTGGTTACCAGTGACTGTCGGCATGCCAAACAAACGCAAATGGCGCTGGTGTTTAGAGTTGAGTGAACTTGCCCAAGATCGCACACACACACACACACACAAACTCACAGAACTGTAATGCAAACCCAGAGAACGCTAAAGTCCGTGGGTCTAAATAATCATACGACTGAAATTCAGACATAAAAGTTTTGTAATTGCAGCTCAAGGTGATTCAATTAAAAAAAAATCAACAAGTCCCTAAACCACTTTCAGTGACTCACAATTAGTCTTCCTTCCAGAATTGGGACTCGGTGTGTATTTCAAGGGCCTGAGAGCCTTCATTCTTTCTAAGGGCAGAGGGACTGGGAAGATGGTGTGTGGGTAGGACACCTGTCTTGCATACAGATGGTCCGGGTTCGGCCCCTGGCATCCCAGGTGGTCCCCAGAAGGAGTAATTCCTGGGTGCAGAGTGAATAGTAACCCTGAGCTTCGCCAGAATTGGAAAGAGAAAAATTCTTGGTCTTTGCCAAGCTGCATATATTGCTTTTAACCATTATTATGTATTACTTTTTGCTTTTTTTTTTCTTGCTTTTTGATTCACACCCAGTGATGCACAGGGCTTACTTCTGGCTCTGCACTAAGGATTACTCCTGGTGGTGCTCGGGGAACAATATGGGATGCTGGGGATCGAACCTGGGTCAGCTGCATGAAAGTCAAACGCCCTACCCACTGTACTATGGCTCCAGCCTCTCATGTATTACCATTTATTTATTTATTTATTTATTTATTTATTTATTTATTTATTTTTGCTCTTTGGGTCACACTCAGCGAAGCACAGGGGACAGGGGTTACTTCTGGCTACTCAAAAATTACTTCTGGCAGTGCTCAGGGGACCATATAGGATGCTGGGAATCAAACCAGGATCGGCCACGTGCAAGGCAAACGCCCTACCTGCTGTGCTATCACTCCAGCCCCTCAAGTATTACTTTTTACCACTGAAAAACTCGAGGCTAAAGAACCTCTCTCCAGCCTGACATCAGCAACAATGAAAACTTCAAGTCCTGGGAGTTGCTTTTTGAAACACAAGTAGGGAGGGAGAATAATGCCCTAGGCTCTAGAGGCCGCTCCTTCCCTTCCTGCTGGAAAACCTAGTTTCTGCAGGTGGCTGGTGCGTTTCAATGTGCAAAAGGAATTTCCATCCTGAAGATATGAAAAACTTGTTTCAGGATCCCCTAGCCTTCCCAGCCTGGGCGCTTTGCTTGGCAAACTTTGGTCCTCGATTGAGGGGTTTTGTTGTCAGGTTTTTGTGGTGTCACTGCCCATGCAGCTTCGGGTTCGTGTCCTTTGTTAGCGGTCAGGTGGCTGGGTCAGGTGTGTACCCTTTGCCAGATGGCCCTGTGCTTGACAACGACCGTCCTCCCCTCCCCTTCCCTCCCCCTGGGCAGGGAAAGGGATGTCTCTATTTTGATTTTGCTTCCCCGCCCCCCCATTCTTGGCTAAAGTGGAAGTCAGCCTGACCTCTGGGGTCAGCGTTGTCCCCAAAATCTGGTCCTGGAGGCATCTGAGCCTTCATTGTGGCCCTGTGCCGGGGTGGGGTGTGGCGGGGGTCCCTGCTGTCCGGAAGGGGGTCGTGCGCGGTGCTGTACAGGAAGCTCTCTGGCCGCAGAGAGCGTCGGGCTGAGGCGCTTGCCGTGGGTGCTGCTGTCGGGTCCCTCCCTGGCACGAGGTCCTTGAGTGCAGTCGGGGAGGCCAGAGCAGCCCTGGGTGAGCCCCAGACAGCAGCAGAAGGCTTTCGTGCCTGTGCGAGTCGCACTCAGGGCTTCTCCCATGCCAGGGCTGTGCTCGGTGCCGGTTCAGTTTCCACCCCCCTTTCTGGGCCATTACCCGCCTGTGCTAAGGGCGCACTGCCGACCGGGCTGGGGGCGTCCACCTGGGGCTGCCAGGGATCGAACCTGGGTGGGCCGTGAGCAAGGCAGGCGCCCGCCCCGCTGTGCCGCCTCTGCAGCCCAGCTGCTGCTCACTAAATGCACCCGGTGTCCCGGCACCTGCCCGCCAGCAGAGTTTCATTCTCAGCAGTCAGAGCTGGGCACTATCTCGGTGTCTCGGTAGAGGAAACAGTCACTCTCGCCTGTGGCTTCCTGGGGGGCCTGTTGTTCAGCGCAGGCTCTCCTTCCGCCCTGCCCCACCCCCCACTTCCCTCCACCACTTCCTGCAGCCCTAGAAGGAGCAATATGCACTTCCCCCATTGGGGGGCAAAGCGGGGTCCCTCCCAGCAGTGCTCAGGGCTCATTCAGGTCTCTGCTTGGGGGGCCATATGTGCTGCTGGGGGTTGGAACCCAAAGACAAAACCCAGAAACCTGGGAGGAAGGCCAGAGAGAGAGAGTCCCGGGGCTGAGCCGCGCATCCCACTGACTCTGATGAATAGCCCCCTGGCGCCTTGCATTGTCCTCGAAGAACCACTAGGGGCCACTCCTGAGCACAGAGTCAGGAGTATCTCCAGATCACTCCTTGATTTGCCTGCTCCCTCCCACCCCGCCGCCACCAAAATCTAGTGAGAAGAAATTGGAGTTTGGGGCCGTACCCTGCAGTGCTCAGGAGCTAATCCCCGTTGGTGCTCAGGGACCTCGTGTGGTGCAGGGCTGAACCCGGTCGGCTGCGTACAGGTAGGAGCCTTCCCCCGTGCTCTCTTGGATGGGGAATTGGGATCGTAGATTCCTTTCGTACATAACCGACACCAAGTGCTGCAGGAGGCGCCTTTGGGGGAGGGCAGGCCACACCCGGTGGTGCTCGGGGATCGCTCCTGGCGGCCCTTGGGCCTCAGGGCTCAGGAGCAATCCTGGGGGAGCACTCTCGGCCGTGCTCTGAACTGGAATTGCCGGGGGCCGTCCCCGGGCAGACGGTTCCCTGCCGGTGCTGGGGTTGGCCCAGCTCCGCTGGCCCTAGGGTCCTGTGCTGCATCTCAGCAGACAACCAGCTTTGTCCAACAAGGTTTATTGCTCAAGGGGTCTGCAGGCCTACGGGGCCAGGATCGGTCTGATACTCGGTACACACTGAGGTGCTCTGCAGACACTGGCTACTCTGTCCCAGCTCAAGGGACAGCGGGCAGGTGACTCCGACTCTGCACAGTTAGAGTGGACCCAGCAGGACGCGCCCCCACCCTCACCGGCATTCGGGCAGTCGCTGCTCCCTGTGCCCAGGCCGGGTTCCTGGAGATGGCTCCGAATGTTCCAGACCTCCTGTCTCCTCCCTTGTCTTCTCATCACTCTTCAGTCAGGGCCGAAGGGGAAGCGCCCCTGGGGTACTCAGACCGTCTGTGGGAGAGCGCTGGCCCCAACTTCGACCCCGGGCAGCTCCTTGGTGTCTGCAGGAGAGAAAAGGCCCAGGGGACGTGCCAGAGCAAACCTGTCCTGTCCAGTCTGGCTGTGCCAGGGAAGCCAGCAGAGGGACTCGACCCTCCTTGAGGGGAAAGGCGACTGGCAAGCAGCTCCACAGAGCTTGGGCGCGGCAGAAACCAAGTACTCGGCACACACAGAAGTATTCTGCAGACACCGAGTACTCTGCAAGATACTTGGGTATGCTGCAAGATACTCGGGTACTCTGCAGACAGCAGTTCTCTGCAGACACTGGATACTCTGCAGACACTGGGGTACTCTGCAGACACCGAGGCCCTCAGCAAACATCGAAGTACTCTGCAGACCCTGGGTACTCTACAGACTGGGTAATCTGCAGACACTGAGACGCTACAGACACGGGTACTCGGCAGGTCCCAGAGCGCGCTCAGCAGGTGCACTGGCTCTGGTCGCTCTCACCCTGGGGGCTGGGGGCCAGCACGATGGTTGTGGACTGGGGGAGGCTGCTCGGGGCGCTGTCGCCACACATGGGCTGGCTGTTGCGGGAGATCAGCGCCTTGGCCATGAACTGGAAGACCTCGTTGATGTTCCTGGACTCCTTGGCCGAGGTCTCGAGCGCCGCCAAGAGGCTGTGCTTCTCCGCCATTGCGCAGGCTTCCTCGAACAGCACCTGCCGCTTCTCCCACAGGTCAGACTTGGTCCCTGGGAGGGAGGGAGGGAGAAGTTGGGAGCCGGTGAACCGCTTATTCCAGTTTGGTTTTTCTAAACAGACTTTGAGGATTGCATTTCAGATGGGGCCGTGGCACTCCGGCCTTCCAAGCACAAGGCTGGAGTTGGACCCCTGAGCCGAGCTTGGTCCAGCAGCTCCGCCCTCAGACCTGGTGCAGCAACACAGGAGCAGGTGTGTGCAAGCGTCCAGCAGGGACAGTGCCACTCCCCCAGCCCCCAGCCAGGAGCGACATCCCCTCACTACAGTACAAGGACATTCCCCCTGGCACACGAAACTCAAACACCTTCGTGGGTAGCACGAAAGGGGGCGCTGTCGAGCCCATCTTCTGACACTGCCAACTCAGGGTCGGCCAGAGGGGCGTGTTCTCGTCTCTGCTTTCATGATGAAGAAAGATTTTACTGGAACTCGGTGGGAGACGTGTGTGTTCAAGAGAGAACACGGGCTTGTCCACAGTGGGGACAGGCCAGCGACATCTGTGCTCGAGAACACGGGCGTGGAGAGCCAGCCCAGAGGTGCGTGTTTTAGTGGTACGACAGGTCTCTGCTCTGAAGACCTGGTGGTGCTCAGGGCTGACTCCTGGCTCTGTGCTCAGGGATCACTCCCGGCAGTGCTTGGGGACCGGATGTGGGTCAGCTGCATGCGACATCTGTGTCCTGGCCCTGTGCTTTGTCTGAGCCCTAGGATGTTTTTCCCAGTCGGGAATCTAGACAGTAAACTGCGCAGATGCGCATCCCCTCCGCACTGACAGTGTCTGTGACCCCATCTCAGCACTCTCGGAACAGGCCCAGTTCCCCAGAGAGCCCAGGACCGAGGGGGCTGGCCGAGGGGGGCGTCCAGCTCTGCACCCCCATCCCGCAGGGGGACTAGGATGTCTCGAGGCGGCATCCAAAGAGAAGCTCCCAGGGACGGAGGATTTCTTGCCTGTGTTGACAGTGAAAGCAGGCGGGGCCGGTTCCTCCACCTGGTTTTCATTGCTGTCCCCTGAGGGGCCTTGTAGCCCACCTCTGTCTCCCAGCTCCCCCTTCACTCCCCTCCCAGGAAGAACTTGACAACAGTTGAATGGAAACCAGGATCCATTTGCAGGAAGTTGCAAATACACAGATCCTGGGAACCACCCAGTCCCCCGTGGGCCACCTCTAGCTAAGGCACGAGATCAAAACCAGGAAATCACCCCTGACATGACCCACAGACATGACTCAGAGCCCACCAGCCACACTTGCATGCCTGTGTGTGTGTGTGTGTGTGCTGGAATGTGTATAAGCATGGGCATATATGTGAGTATGCATGTAGATGTGTGTACACATGTAGAGGTTTGTATATGTATCACTGTAGCCCCGTTGTTCGTAGACTTGCTCAAGCGGGCTCCAGTAACGTCTCAATGTGAGACTTGTTACTGTTTTTGGCATATGGAATACGCTACAGGGATGTTGCCAGGATCTGCCGTGTGGGCGGGATACTCTCCGTAGCTTGCCTGGCTCTCCGGGAGGGACAGAAGGAAAAAAAAAATATTTACATAATAAGTGCAAATAGGGGGTTGGGGGCATGTTCGACAGTGCTCAGGGCTTACTGTGACACTGTTTAGGGTCCACTCCTGGTGTGGTGCCAGGGATCAAGCCAGGGCACGAGCAAGGCAAGGCAAGGGCCTTAACCCTGCAGTACGTCTCTCACCTCTGCTCCCACTCCGTCAGGTCTGGCCCCGTGGACTGGGACAGAGCCAGTCCTCCGTCCTTCCTCCTCCTTCCCAGGCCAGTTGTGCGGCTCACCCCTTCTGCTGGCCACACTCCATCCCGCACACGGGCGTGTCTCTGGCATCCCCTGGAATCCAGCTGCACGCAGCCAGGTGTGTGGACGCGGCCATTACAGGGTGCAGCCGCTAGTGAGCCCCACCACCCAAGGAGCACTGGAGTCAGGAGTGTGGCCCAACCAAGGGGCAAGACTCCTGCAAGGCTCAGGACGCGACACCTGAGTACTGCAGCCGCGTGCAGGGGCGCCCCCTGGTGGCCATAAGGGGCTGACAGGGACGGGAAGGGGATGAACTATGACTGGGGTCAGTCAAACTGGCAAGTGCCATGTGGCTGGAGAGAATCTTCCAGAGTGCAGCAGGCAAAGGCAGGTCTGCTCCTGGGCACAGCCCCCACCCCAGCAGCAGCCTTGGTGTGCCAGACACAGCCGCAAGGAAGGCCTTGCAGCACATTCAAATCCGACTCCTTTTCGGGGTGGGGGGATAGGAAGTTTGGATGACACCTGGTGACACTCAGGGCTTAGTCCTGGTTCTGTGCTCAGGGAGCACTCCTGGTGGGGCTTAGAGAACATATGTGGTGCTGGGGATCGCACCCAGGTCAGCTGTGACATCAAGTGCCCTCCCCACTATGCTATGACTCTGCCCTCCTGAGCACGCCTGATGTGCCATGATTAAGTGCTCATTTTCTCATTAAATGTTGATTTTTGCAGGGGGGCCTCACCTGGCAGTGTTCAGGTTTGAACCCAGAGTCACAGCAGAGGGATCTCTCCTGCCCTCATTAAATCATTTTATTGTGTGTGGGGGGTGGGGTGGGATTTGGCTCTGTGCTCAGGAGTGCCCCCTGGCAGTGCTCGGGGAAGCCTCTGTGGGGTGGGCAGCTGCTAGCCCAAGGCCCTGCCCTCTGGATTCCTTCACACGAGGAGTCTGAGTGGTCCTGGGCTCTGCTCAGCGCAGGGGACGCCTCTGGCCCTCGGACCCTGCGGGGCAGCGGGGCAGGAAGAGCCGACAGAGGAAGCAGCCCCGTGGCAGAGAGCCGAGCCCCGAGGAGGAGAAGGAAGCTCTGCTCGCACAACTGAAGCGACAGGAGTGGCCGGAAAGGGCTGGCACTTTGCCAGATGACGCCGCAGCCGAGAGTGTCTGGGCTGACCCCGCTGCTGCCTCTCTGCTCCTGAACCCCTTCTTGGGGCTGGCCAGGGGTCCTTTCGTGTGTGTGTGGAGGGGGCAGTGATTGAACCCACAGGAGGCAATGCTCAGGGCGCGCCCTGCTTTGTCCCGGGGCTCCTGGGGTGTGTTGCTGGTGTTTTTGGGAACCAAGTGGTGCAGGGATGGGACCTGGTCGGCCTCAGGCAAGGCCAGGGCTTTACTTCTTCTTCTTTTTTTTTTTTTTTTGGGTCACACCCAGCAATGCTCAGGGGTTACTCCTGATTTAGCACTCAGAAATTACTCCTGGCGGTGCCTGGGGGACCATATGGGATGCTGGGAATCGAACCCAGGTTGGCTGCTTGCAAGGCAAACACCCTACCCGATGTACTATTGCTCCAGCCCACGATTTACTTCTCATACTATCTCCAGCCTACAGAGCTTTTTTTCCTTAACAAATTCACACTCCATGCCTCATGCCCCGCGGGACAGTGACTCTGATGCTACTTCCTGGGCCAGACCTGTCCTGAGGTGCTGTCTACTGCTGTGTTTCTGGGCTGGGGGCAGGATCCCTCTCAGGCCCAGGGGTCAAACTAGCGTCTGATCCATTCTCGGCCTGGACTCTACCACTGATCTCCCTTCCAGCCTCAGCCCTGCGTGTTCCTTTGCCGTGTGTGTGTGTGTGTGTGTGGGGGGGGGCACCAGGCATGCACCCCGCAGTGCTCTGGGGATCAAACTCAAGGCCTTGGCAGGGGCCAGGTTCGGACTCGCCCGGTCCAGCTGCCTCCTGGCCAAGGCACACGCGCCCCATGTCCCGGAGAGCTGAGCCCCAGCAGGGGGCTGGCGAGGTTGCCCGAAGCATCGAGACCCCCGTACTGACCCATCAGCATGATGACCAGGTTGGCGGCTCCGTACTTCTTCACCTCGTCAATCCAGTGCGGAACAGACTCGAAGGAGGAGCGCCGCGTGATGTCGTAGGCGATGATGGCCGCATGCGCGCTGCGGTAGTAGCTCTGCGTGATGGTCCGGAAGCGCTCCTGGCCCGCCGTGTCCCACACCTGCATCTGGAGGGGGCGGGAGAAGAGGAGTCCGGGGCGGCCCACCTGACGGGCACAGCTCCCTCAACTCTGAAAAACACAGTTTCCGGGGCTGGAGCTATAAGCACAGCGGGTAGGGCGTTTGCCTTGCACGCGGCCGACCCGGGTTCGATTCCCAGCATCTCATATGGTCCCCTGAGCACCGCCAGGGGTAATTCCTGAATGCAGAGCCAGGAGTAACCCCTGAGCATAGCCGGGTGTGACCCAAAAAGCAAAAACACAAAACAAACAAAATACCCCCACAGTTTCCTGGAGTTACAGAACTGCAGGGAGGGTGCTTGCCTGCTCCTCCTAGCCAATCCGGGGTTCGATTCCCGACACCCCATGGAGGCCCCAGAACCCCTCCAAGAGTGATTCCTGAGCACCACTGGGAGTGGATCAAAAAATCGAAAATAAAAGGCAGTTTCAGGGTCAGAGAGATGGTACAGCAGGAAGGCGGTGCCTTGCACGTGGCTGATACAGGTTCAACCCCCGGCAGCCCCCATGGTCCCCGAGCCCTGCCAGGGGGATTCCTGAGTGGAGCCAGGAGCCACCCCCGAGTATTGGCAGTGTGGCTCCAAAAGAAAGAAAGAAAGAAAGAAAGAAAGAAAGAAAGAGAGAGAGAGAGAGAGAAAGAAAGAAAGAAAGAAAGAAAGAAAGAAAGAAAGAAAGAAAGAAAGAAAGAAAGAAAGAAAGAAAGAGAGAGAAAGAAGGCAGCTCTCTGGGCCTCCTTTCTAGAATATCGGCTCAGGGATCTGGTTTTTTTATTTTCTTGTTCCTCCCTGGACACTAGGAGGTATGCCCAGGCTTCGGGGTCTCCAACGGAAGAACCCTGGGTTTTAATCTTTTTATTTTGGGGCCACACCCAGTGAATTTAGGGATTGTCCTAGCTGGGTGCTCGAAGTTGCTCCCAGATGTGCTCAGAGAAGTGGCTGGGGCAGTAGTACAGGGGGTAGGCCGTTTGCCTTGCAGGCGGCCGGCCTGGGTTTGATTCCCAGCATCCTGTATGGTCTCCTGAGCACCGCCAGGGGTGGCTGATTCCTGAGTGCAGAGCCAGGAGTCACCCCTGTGCATTGCTAGGTGTGATCCAAGAAGCAAAAGAAAAAAAACAAACCAGATGTGCTCAGAGAAGCGGGTAACGCTATCCCTCTGGCTCTAAGATTGTGTTATTTTGTTCACACACTCAGCTCTGCTCCTGGTTTACTCCTGGCTCTGTGCTCAAGAGCTTATTCCTGACAGTGCTGAGATTTGGACTCGTTTGATCCCTGACGGTGCATGCAGACCCTGGACCCTGCCAGGAGGGATCCCCAAGCATTGCCTGGCATGACCAAAACCAAAACCAAACAAGCGAAAGGAGAACAAAGAAGACAAAACGGTCACTTGCCAAGTCCCATGTGTGCGACTAGTTCTGTGCACTTTGTTCACGGTATCTGCGTGTGCAGGAATTTGACCTTCCGGTAGCCATAGAGAAGTGGACACACCTGCCCTTTACATGGTGACATGGAGGGATGGTTTCTTTCATGCTTTGCCCCATCCCGAGGCTTTGATTTTAAACACCCTCAGGACTTGGGGGTGGGGGGAGACACTGTAAGAGGTTCCTGTTCTCTCTTTACCCCACTCCTTCCTGACTCTCGTATCTCCTTGAGGAAACCCCAGCCCAGCCCCCCAACCTTCACTTTCTTGCCGTCGATGTCCAGGGAGCGCACGGTGAAGTCCACGCCGATGGTGTTCTGCTGTGCCTCGCTGTAGACCCCGGAGGTGAAGTGCTGCACCACACACGTCTTGCCCACGTTGGAGTCCCCGATGAGAATGACCTTGAACAGGAAGTCGAAGTTCTCGTCCACGGCCCTGCCGAGCCCGGGGAACTGCATGGCTCTGCTCGCTGGCTCTGAGTTCAGGAGAAAAGGAGAGACCCGCTGAGTCACCAGGAGAAGCCCCTGTGACCGTCAGCACGCCTGCCCTCGGGGGACCCACTTGCGTGTTGAGTGGGAGCCAGACTCAAAGCTTTCCCCGCCGTCCTCTGCGTGGCCCTGTGCACGGTCAGCACTGAGATGATGCTGGGATGGAAACCCTAGTCAGGGAGACCGCGTGTGCCCGCGAAGTGGGGTATCACAGGAGACCCCACCATTGTGCACCTGCCTTTCATCAGCGGACTCACGTCTCGCTCCCGTGCACCCCCAGAGTGGTGTGGGGAGACGGGATGCCCGGGCTCCCAGCAGCCAGTGCGGGGGCAAGATGGTCAGGTGCGGGGGCCAGAGGGAAAGTACAGTAGGGAGGGCATTTGCCTAGCACGTGGCTGATCCGGGTTCGATCCCCAGCATCTCATAGGATCCCCCCAGCACTGCCAGGGGTCATTCCTGAGGGCAGAGCCAGGAGTAACCCCTGAGCATCACAGGTTGTGACCCAAACAGCAATAAATAAACAAATAAAGGAGATATCTTAAAACATATATGTATACATATATATATATATATATATATATATATATATTGTCAGGCATGGGTCAGAGATAGTCAAAGGGCTGAGCTCAGGCTTTGCGTGCAGGAGGCCCGGGCTCCGTCCCTGGCACCACATGGTTCCCTGACACCTCTAGCAGCACTGCTGGGTAGAGTCCCGAACCGAAGAAAAGATAAAGGATGGCACAGTCCAGCGGGGAGGCTGTTTGCCTTGCAATTGGCCAACCCCAGTTCCATCCCGAGCACCGCCAGGAGTGATCCCCGAGCATGGCAAGGTATCGCCCAAAACCCAAATATGTATCTATATTGCTGGAGTCCGTTATCTAATATATATTTATATCTACACACACACACACACACACACACACACACACACACACACACACACACACACACACACACCCCACACTTTACTTACTGTACTTTTGAGGGGGAAGTCTGGGTGTCACAGCACCTGGTTGTGCTCAGGGATCACTCCTGGCTGTTATCAGGGGATATGTGTGATGCTGAGGATCAAAATGGGGTGGCTACATGCAAGGAAAGTGCTTTACCTACTAGGCTAGCTCACCGGCCCCTACACACACACACACACACACACACACACACATGCACACAACCCCTCTGCTCTGCTCTGTGAGCCCTGCAGTCACTGCCTCACTCTGGGCGCTCAGGTGTGGCTGCTGGGGTGCCCTTGGCCCCCCGGGGTCTCCACCTGCTGCCCTGAGCCTCTGTGTCCAGGAGACCGGCCAGAGCCCTTCCACATGACAGCCCAGCAGATATTCTGGGCAGGGCCCGTCCCTGCCGCCTTCTGCTGCTCCCCCGGGCAGGCGCCCTGGTTGGGTTCCTTGTTTCCCACCTCCCGCTTAGAGACTTGGGAGGGACAGAGTGAGCGGACCCCGGCCATATGGCCCACCGATGGCACCCACTTCGCCCTCCTCTGACTTTTCCAATGAAAGAAAAGCCCTTTCACTTCCGGGACCTGGTCCCGGACACCTGAGCTGAAATCTGACTCCCAGGCGTCACCCCTGGCCCCCAGGACAATCTCCAGCCGCCCCCGACACTGTCCTGCTGAGAGGAAGGCGCCCCCACCCCGGCCACAGCACCCCCCACCCCCCACCCCCCGCCGGCCACACCTGTGCGCTCACCTGCCCTCAGCCGCCAGGTGCGGCTCCCGCGCTCGGCCCGCGCCCCTTCCTCCTCCCGCCTCGCGCCGCGGCGGGAACTGCAGTCCTGCGCCCCGGGGACCGTCGCGCCCAAGAAAGAGAAAGGAAGGCCCGGGCCCCGGGCAGCCGTTGGGGACAGGCGCAGGTGAGACGCACTCGGCTTCCCGCGGGCCACGCTGTCACCCAGCCAAAGGCCAGACTCCAGCATCGGCCGGGAGCGCCCAGGCTCCTCCCCCTCGTCCCCGCGTGGGGACGGCGCCCGGGCAGGGGCCCTGCAGTGGGGTCTGGGCTTGAGAAACCGAGGGGCTCTGACGGGACAGCCAACTGGGAAGCAGAGAGCACCTGGGACAGGCGCTTGCCTGGCCTGTTGTCCACCTGCAGTGGGTGCCCGCTGCCACGTGGGGCACTGCCAGGAGTCTCAGTCAGGAGTAGCCCCTGAGCACTGTCAGGTTAGAAACAAACAAACCAACCCACAACACTCCTCCAAATAACAATAACGCGATGTCTGAGTCAGGGATGGCCCCGTGGGCTGAGGGCTGTAGGAGGCCTGGGTCTGAGCCCCTCTGGGAGTGCTCCTGAGCACTGCCCGCTGGCCCCATTCCCCCTTCCTGCCCGAGAGAAACGCTCAGGCAGACCCGGCCCACAGGATGGAGGGGCGATCACAGGGAGTCCGAGAGTCCAGTGTTGGCTCCTGATAACAGTGTCTGGAAAGAACAAGCCAGACGCTTCACCCAGCCCTACCTGGCAGCGCTTGGGGGGGAGGGGTGGAGACAAATGGCAACTGTTGCAATAGCTCTTCCTCTCTGAGCCCCTCACGGAGGGCAGGGTGGGTGAGAGAACAGTTTGGGAATGTGGGTGGAGGTGGGGAAGCGTTTTCTCCATCTCCCACCCTGTCTTTCTCTTTCTTTCTTTCTTTCTTTCTTTCTTTCTTTCTTTCTTTCTTTCTTTCTTTCTTTCTTTCTTTCTTTCTTTCTTTCTTTCTTTCTTTCTTTCTTTCTTTCTTTCTTTCTTTCTTCTTTCTTTCTTTTCTTTCTTTCTTTCTCTTTCTCTCTCTCTTTCTTTCTTTTTTCTTTCTTTCCTTCTTTCTTTTCTTTCTTGTTTTCTTTCTCTCTTGCTTTCTCTCTCCCTCTTTCCCGTCTCCCTTCCTTCTTCCCTTCTTCTCTTCCTTCCTTCCTTCCTTCCTTCCTTCCTTCCTTCCTTCCTTCCTTCCTTCCTTCCTTCCTTCCTTCCTTCCTTCTTTCCTTCCTTCCTTCCTTCCCTCCTTCCTTTCCTTCTGGTGGTTGCCCAGTGGTTACTCCTGGCTCTGTGCTCAGGTGATGGTTGGTACTTGAACTAGGGTCATCCAAATGCTTGATACTCTACTATTTCAAGAGTCCTGTATCACTCTATCACTGATATCACTGTTATCCCGCTGCTCATCTATTTGCTCCAGCGGGCACCAGTAACATCTCCATTGTGAGATTTGTTACTGTTTTTGGCATATCGGATATGCCATGGGTAGCTTGCCAGGCTCTGCCTTGCTGGTGAGTAGATAGGTTGTTTTTTGGGGGGTGGAAGGAGGGGTCACACCTGGTGATGCTCAGGGCTTACTTCCGGCTCTGCACTCAAATTGCTTGGGACAGTGCTGGGGACCATGTGGGTTGTTGGGACTGAACCCGGCGAGGCCGTGTGCCGGGCAACCCTACCCACTCTGCTATTGCTCGGCCCATACTGGTGACTTCTGGGGTTGCTTTATTAGCAGTGATTGGAATTTAGTTAGTTTTAACATGATTGTGTTTATTTTGGAGCCACATCCAGTGGTGTTCAGGGCTTACTCTTGACTGTGCTCAGGGATCACTCCTGGTAGGGCCCCGGGGACCATATATGGAGCCTGGGTTGAACCCAGGTCGGCTGTGCACAAGGCGAGCCACCCAACCTGCTGTACTATTTTCTCCAAACACAATTTTTTTCCTTTCTTTTTGGGTCACGCCCAGCGCTGCACAGGGGTTACTCCTGGCTCTGCACTCAGGATTACTCCTGGAGGTGCTCTGGGGACCTTATGGTATTCTGGGAATCAAACCCGAATTGGCTGTGTAAGGCAAACACCCTACCTGCTGTGCTATTGCTCCTGCCCCCTACAAACACAATTTTTTTTTTTAACAGTAGTGGTTTTGGATGGGGATCCCGAAATCACATATGAATAATGTCTATACATGTCTGGGGACACCTGGATTTTCTGATATCATTAAATTCCATGTAGTGAACATTGGTTACCAGTGACTGTTGGCATGCCAAACACACGAGCGAATGGAGCTGGTGTTCAGAGCTGAGTGAACTTGCCCAAGGTCACACAGGAAAATAAAAATCACAGACTGTAATGCAAACCCAGGGTCTAAATGTAATGCAAAGTCGATGGGTCTAAATAACCATACGACTGAAATTCAAACATAAAAGTTTTGTAATAGCAACTCACGGTGATTCAATTAAAAAAAAAATCAACAAGTCCCTAAACCACTTTCAGTGACTCACAATTAGTCTTCCTTTCAGAATTGGGATTTGGTATGTATTTCAAGAGCCCAAGAGCCTTCATTTTTTTTTTTTTTTAGCTTTTTGGGTCATACCCAGCGATGCACCGGGGTCACTCCTGGCTCTGCACTCAGGAATTACCCCTGGCGGTGCTCAGGGGACCATATATGATGTTGGGAATCGAACCGGGTCAGCCGCGTGTAAAGACAATATGATGTAGGCAGGTAGATAGTAGATAGGGAAAGGCCCCTGGCAATGAAACTTAGATTATCAAAGTCTCTGGGGAGGAGAATCCTGAGACTGACCCACCCTGTGGATACAGGAAACGGACCTGATAAGACCTTCAGCAGACCCTGAGGATAATAGACCCCTCCCCAGGAGGTTCCCCAAAGAAGGCCATCACCACTCCCAACCTCCCTGGTAACCTTAGCAACGAACTTTTACCTGGAAAGAAGCCCCCACGTGGGGGCAGGTTGGAGAAACCCTATAAAGGCCACCTTGAACAAAGGAAGTGCGCGCATATGCTGCCTGAGCACATGTGCTGCTTGTGCCATGTGGCCGAGCACATGTGTCGCCCGCATCTCCCCCCTTGAGATGTGTACTCTCATACTTTCGTGTCCAGTGCTAGGATGTGTGTAGAGCTCTCTCCACCCTTGGAGAAGCCTGCGTTCTCTCTTGAGCGCGTTATTCTTACTATTTTCTCTCCCACTTATCCCTTCCTCCTTCCCTCAGAAACCTCTGAATAAAATCTGTTACTTCAGGGCTTGTCTACTCCTGAAATTCTTTTCCGCGAGCGAGACAAGAACCCAGTAACCCTGGGTCCCGGGTGTTTGAGGCGGTTGGAGAGAAAGTGACCGTCTTTCTCCTCCCCGTTTCATGTAAGTCACCCGTGGGGCCCACCGACATCAAAACAACCTACCCGCTGTGCTATCGCTTTGGCCCCAAGAGCCTTCATTCTTTCGAAGGGCAGAGGGGCTGGGAAGATGGTGTGTGGGTAGGACACCTGTCTTGCATGCAGATGGTCCGGGTTCGGCCCCTGGCATCCCAGGTGGTCCCCAGAAGGAGTAATTCCTGGGTGCAGAGTGAGTAGTAACCCTGAGCTTCGCCAAAATTGGAAAGAGAAAAATTCTTGGTCTTTTGCCAAGCTGCTTATATTACTTTTTACCATTATCATGTATTACTTTTTTTTTTCTTTCTTTTTGAGTCATACCTGACGATGCTCAGGGGTTACTCCTGGCTTTGCACTAAGGAATTACTCCTGGCGGTGCTTGGGGGACCATATGTGATGTTGGGAATCGAACCCGGGTCAGCTGCATGCAAGGCAAATGCCCTACCCACTGTACTATCGATCCAGCCCCTCATGTATTGCTTGTTTTTTTTTGCTTTTTGGGTCACACCCATCGATGCACAGGGATCACTCCTGGCTCTGTACTCAGGAATTAACCCTGGTGGTACTCAGGGGACCATATGGGATGCTGGGAATCGAACCAGGGTCGGCCACGTGCAAGGCGAACGCCCTCCTTGCTGTGCTATCATGCAAGAACTGGAGGCTAAATAACCCCTCTCCAGCCTGACATCAGCAACAATGATCCCTTCAAATCCTGGGGGTTGCTTTTTGAAACACAAGTAAGGAGGGAGAAGAATGCCCTAGGCTCTAGAAGCTGGTCTTTCTCTTCCTGCTGGAAAACCTAGTTTCTGCAGGTGTGCTGGTGCATTTCAGTCTGCAAAACGAATTTTCATCCTCAAGTTATGAAAAGCTTGTTTCTTAGCTGGACAAGTCAACCCAGGTGATATCCCCACTGACCCAGATAAAGTGAGGGAAGTTGGGGGAGAACTGTGTGTGACAGGGGGTCTTGCGGATCTTTGATCTTTACACTGGAGCACTAGAGGTGGTTTGTCTTGAAGCAACTTCTCCTGGGCTTTGTCTGCTGGCCCTAGAGGGAGACATTCCTTTCTGTCTTTGTCATGTACAGGGCAGTGCCTCTAATGCATGACCAATGGGAGGTAAAGCAGGGCTGGAGCACGTGGTTTGTGGTTCACAGGCTTTGAACCCCTAGGGTCCATCCTTGGCGCTGGCTGCCAGAAGCGACCCCCAGGACTGAGCTGGGGGTAGTGATTCCCGGTCCCACGCCGGCCACTGCTGGGAGTGGCCACAGAACAAGCAACAAAGAGCAGAATAAGGGGCTGGAGCGATAGCGTTTGCCTTCCACGCCGCCCACCCGGGTTCGATTCCCAGCATCCCATATGGTCCCCCAGCACTGCCAGGAGTCATTCCTGAGTGCAGAGCCAGGAATAACCCTTGTGTATCGCCAGGTGTCACCCAAAAAGCAAAAACAAACAAACAAAAAAACAAAGGGCAGAATGAAGGATTTTGGGTTTTGTTCTTTTGGGCCACACCCGGTAAGCTCTACCTCCGGCTGAAAAGGGGCTTTTTTTTTTTTTCTTGAGAAAAGATGATCTTCAAGGCAGTTCTCCCCGGATGATTCCTCCCTCACCCCCTTTCTCCAACTAACACCCGTAGGCGGAGTCAACCCGCCCAGCCTCCAGGCTCAGGGACGTCCTGGCTCCCAGCTGCAAGGCCCCCGCGCCTCCCCCCCATCCTCTCCCTTCCCCCTCCCCGCTCCCCACTTCCTGCACCAGAGTCCGGGAGCACAGGTGCGACCGCGCCGCCGGACTACAACTCCCATCGTGCCCTGGGCGGGGCGGTCACGTGACGCCCGGAAACCCTGGCCGCGGCCCGGGGCTGAGGTGGCGGCGGGGGCGGCGAGCAGCGGCGCGCGGAGCGAGCACCTCCCGGAGAGCAGCGCGGGCCGGCGGGACGCTGCGGTTCCGGCGCCTCTCGGGTGCGCGGGCCGGGCTGGGCGGGACGGGAGCGCCGCGCCCCGTGCGGGGGTTCGGGCGGGGGGGGGGCTCCCCGGGGACCCCCTTCCCGAGCCCCGCGAGCGCGGCGTGGGGATGCGCGGTGGGTGTGGCCGCGCGGCCCCGGGGCCCCGCAGCTTGGCCAGCGGGCAGGGGGGCGCCGGCGGCCTGGGCGCGGCCCGTCTGCGAGCCGCGGCCTTGCTCAGTGCCGCGATCTTTGCAGGGCGGCAAAGCGTGCACGGGGGGCGGGGGGAGAAGGGGGCTTCGTGGAAGAACTTTATTTTGAGGGGGCGGGGTGGGGGCGTTGGATTCGGGCCAGCCCTGGCGGTGCTCGGGTCTTACCCCTGGCTCTGCTGCGCTCTGGAGTCACTCCTGGCACGGCCCTGGGGACCATAGGGGATGCCGGGGATCGAACCCGGGTCGGGCGCGTGCAAAGCGAGCACTTACTTCCCCGCAGTAACTGTCCGTCGCTCGGGTCTGGGACCAACTCTTTCTTGCCTTTTGAAACGGGCATGAGTCCGGTCAGGGTGTGGGGCATGAGTCCGGTCAGGGGTGTGGGCGAGCGGCTTTATCATCCCTGCGGTGGTCCTTGTGGAATGCGGTCTGGGCACTCTTTGGTAGAAGGTAAGGAGTAGGGGGCTGTGGGGGGCTGGAGGCGCGCTGAGATGCGATGATGCCCCAGGAACTCGGAACTCTGAAATCTTTTTGGAAAGAAGACCCCGACGGGGCAGGCGAGCGAGCGAGAGCTGAGTGGTTTTCAGTGTTTAAATCATCTTGCTGCCTTCCGACGGCAGGTTTGTGGCTGAGTCTCGGGCCAGGTTCTGTGCTAAGAACCTTCCAGGCGATCTCCTTTCAGCCTCCACGGAGGAAACTGAGGCTCCAAGAGAGGGTGGGGTGGGGAATTTCCACTTGATCTTAAACGCCATTTGTGGCTCACACGTGGCGCCAGATGCTTTTCTTTACATCTTTCGAGGTCTAGTTTCTGCCACAGGAAATTTGATCCTGAAATGCAGCTTTGGTAAAGGTCTCCTTGGCGCCTGGTTGCTCTGAATCGCCCCTGTTCATCTGTGTTCAATGAAATGTCCCAGCAGTGACCCTTCACTTGAATGTTCTTTGTCTAGCCAGGAAAGGAAAGTTCTTTGTTCAGTTAGGAAAGGGTTTCTCTTTTTTGCCCTTTTTTTTTTTGCTTCTTGGCCACACTCAGCAAAGCTCAGGGGTTACTCTGGGCTCTGCTCAAGGATCAGTTCATGCCATATGGTATTCTGGGGCTCGAACTCAGGCACATGCAAGGCAAACACGCTCTACTTGCTGCCCGATCTCTCTGGCCCCAGGAAAGGAGTTTTCTTTTTTTTTTTTTCTTTCGCTTTTTGGGTCACACCTGGCGATGCACAGGGGTTACTCCTGGCTCTGCACTCAGGAATTACTCCTGGCGGTGCTCAGGGGACCATATGGGATGCTGGGAATTGAACCCAGGTCCATTTCATGCAAAGCAAACACCCTACCGGCTGTTCTATCGCTCCAGCCCCAGGAAAGGAGTTTTAATCTTGAAAAGGAGTAATTTCCAACCTGGGTTCGACCCTGGGCACCGCATATGGTTCCCTGAGCCCTACCAGGAGTGATCCCTGAGCACAGCCGGCTCAAAGATGTTTCCCCCCACGACCACCCCATTTTTTTTTTTTTTTTAGTCAAGTTGTCTTAAGAATCTTTCCAGAACAAGTGGGATTGGAATGTGGCCTGGTGGAAGCCTGCATGAGTACCTTTCGCAGATAAGTGCTAGGTACTGTCATCTGTGGTCATGAAACTGCTTCAGTGAATGGAGGGATTTATGTGGTACAGGTAAAGGGCATTGGGTGGGACCGTGTGGGATTAAAAAGTAACCAAAGAGCTGGAGAGAGAATGGGAACCACGGGTGAAGTGCTTGGAGTGCCCCAAACCAAAGCACTTACTGGGTACTGGGGCTGCTGGTTCGAACTGCCAGTCCGGTTCCAGCCCCTTTTAACAGAGGGCAGGGATGCCCTGCAGACTGGTATGTCTGAGTGGGAGGTTTCTAATTACAGCTTCTCTTTGAGCCTCCCCTGTGCCCACAGTGCAGGCCCGGGTCTGGCTTTGAATGCCCCTTCACCTCCTCAGGGGGCTCCTTTCGAACTCAGCTTCCTGGGTCAGAGTCCAGAGTGCCCCAGCTGTGGGCCTGGCAGGGCCCGAGTCCCGGGGGATGGCTGCCTTGGGAATTCTCCATCTGTTCCTCCCCGCGCCTGCTGGGCTCGGCCGCCAGTGGGGCGCAGGGCTCAGGTGAGCACCGCTCTGGGCTTTTCCTGGGTGGGGGTCAGCCCTTCCACCTCTGGACTCTGACCTTTGGCCCCCGTTTTTGTATTTTTCGGGGCACGCCGGGACCACACCGTGCTGGAGGTTGGACTCAGGCTCCTGCGTCCTCCTGTCCTTGGACGAGTTTGTTTTTAGGGCAGAGCCCCGAAGGGGGGGGGGGGGGCGGGCTCAGGGCTTCCTTTGGCTCTGCACTCGGGGCTCACTCCTGGTAGGCTGGTATGTGTGGGGGGTGCATGTGGGGTGCCGGGGATTGAACCCGGTTGTGCGGCGTGCGAGGCAAGCGCCCTCCCATTGTACTGTCTCTCCGGCCCTGCTTTGGGCGTTGTAGCCGGCCCCGCCCACTGTTTGGATGGAGCTTGCAGTGAACGTGTGGGCAGTGCTGAAGGGCAGGAGCGGTGGGGTCGAGGTGGTCACCATGGGCAGGGCAGGGCGGGGCAGGGCAGGAGCCAACGCCACAAGCTCTGCGCAGGAGCAGGAGGAGAGCAGAAAGCTTTTCAGGCAGTGGTGGAAGGGGTTAGTGCAGGGCTGGGGGGTGCAGGTGGGCTGGGAGTCAGTCAACAGGAAATGCGCCCCCCTGGCCTTGTGAGCTGGGGGGGTGGGGAGGCAACAGGGAATGCCTGGACAGGGTCCGAGTGCAGCGGTGAGAGGAGCTGGTCAGTGGCGGGCTGGGCAGGGAGGGCCTTTGGCCTCCGGGTTCCCTTTGGAAATCAGTAATGGAAAGACAAATGAAGACCCAGCATCGCCGGGCAGTGCCCAGGCTGTGCCCCCTCTCACCCTTGGACCCCTGATACTGCCAGGGGGCCATGGGCGGGGGCCGTGGGGTGGGCACGCGGGCTCTGGAGCCCAGGCCCGGCCTGTGTCATGGCGGTGTTTCTGCCCAGTGTGGGGTGAGGGTCGCTATAGAGGGAGCCCGCAGAGGCTGGGGGGCTGTGGACTGGGGTGGCGGGATCTGGGAGTCGGTGGTCTCAGGATAGGGGATCTGGGAGGGATTGCATGTGTATCCCTGGGGAAGAACGGGCAGGAAGTGGACGCTGAGTGCAGGAGGGGGAGCACTGAGCCAGCTCTCCCGGGCAGCTGGCGGGGGCGGGGAGGTGGCACACACCGGGTAAAGGGGGCACCTGGGGGAGGCGGAGAGGGCAATGAAGGATGCGTGAAGGGGTAGCCTGGGGGCACCCCGGAGGGTCTGGGTCAGAGTTAGACGTAGGCGGTGTGGGACTAGCCGAGGGGAGAGCGGGAGAGGGAGCGCGCCCTGGGGAGGGCCAGGTGTGCGGGTTCGAGGGGTGGGGCAGAGATGGCCCTGGAGACTGGCGAGTGTGCCCGCGCTGCCTTCGAGGTTGGGAAAGCAGAGCTTGGGGAAGTGGGCAGGGCCGCTGGGCTGTGTTGCTAGCCCTCTGGGGTTTGTGGTCGGAGTCGAACAAGGAAACCAGCCCGCCTGTGTGATTTCCCCTGGCCACACTCGGCTCCGGGTGCCAGGAAGGAGGCCAGAGGCCGCTGAGCGAGCCGGGCGAACTCCAGTCTGAGGAGCCGGGGGCGCGGCAGACGGGCCGAGAGAGGCCGAGAGGGGCCAAGAAGGGGCTGGAGGGGGTGGCAGGGTTCCGGGTGACAACCACTGCTGGCTGCTGACCCACCTTGGGCTCCAGGTGTGGTGGCAGCGGTGTCCCTGGGGCACCGTAGTGGCTGGGGTTGGTGACCAGGGTCCTTGTGCAGCTTTGAGCGTGTTAGTGGCCGAGGGGGCCGGGTGGGGACGGCCCCCCGCGCCAGGCTCCGTCCACAGCCCCCGAAACAGCATCTCCCCTCACCCACTTTGGTTTGGGTGGATTCTGAGTAGAATGCGATACGGGCGTGGGGTGGCGGAGTGGAGTGACAGTCCAGCGGGGAGGGCGCTTGCCTTGGCACGCGGCCAGCCCAGGTTTGATTCCCGGCACCCGTATGGTCCCCCTAGCCTGCCAGGAGTGATCCCTGAGCACTCTGGTATTGTCCGAAAACCTACAAAAGGAAAAACAGTGTTTGTTTGGGGGGCTTGTGGACCTTCCTTGGTGGTGCCTGGGGTCCTCTGGTTCTGGGCTCAAAGGTCACGCCCAGCCATGTTTTCCCTGAACTTGCTCTGGCTCTTGCCGTTTCTGCTCTCGGATGGCAGCTTTGTTGGGACCTGCACGGGGACAGTCCGAGTGAGGTGCTGCCCGGAGTTCTGATCCCTCAGCTGAATTCTGGTTTTCTCACGCAGCGTTTCCGTACACTTGAAAAAAATGTTAAGGCACATTCAGTCTAAATTTAAAGCGGGGAGAAAGTGGGGTGTGCTTCCAAAAGTGGGGCGTGCTTGAGAGTCAGACTCAGCAACAGCTGCCTGGGCGCCCCCCGCTGAGACGGAGGGAGAGACTCGCCAGGGGGTGGTATTAATTATTATAATTACGTGACTCAGGCCTCTAAGCAGCTTTCTGCCAACAAAGGACGAAAGTTTAAAATGATTATCCCAGGGTCCTTTATTCTTTCTTTCTTTCTTTCTTTCTTTCTTTCTTTCTTTCTTTCTTTCTTTCTTTCTTTCTTTCTTTCTTTCTTTCTTTCTTTATAAATTTTCTTTTGCTTTTTGGGTCACACTCAGCCATGCTCAGGGGTTACTCCTGGCTCTGCACTCAGGAATTACTCCTGGCGGTGCTCGGGGGACCATACGGTTCGATCACCAACCGGAGATCGAACCCGGGTTGCCATGTGCAAGGCAGATGCCCTCCCTGCTGTGCTGTTGCTCCAGCCCTGGTCCTTTACTTTATAGTTTTGGGGCCACACCCGGCGATGCTCAGGGCTTACCCCTGGCTCTGCACTCAGGAATCACTCCTGATGGTGCTCGTCGTGGGGTGGGGGAGGGGGGACTACATGGGGTGCCAGGGATCGGACCCAGGCCAGCCACAAGGGCCCTACCCGCTCTGACCACCCCCCTCTCCTCCCAGAGTCCTTTATTAATAGGCCTTTTTCCGCCCCGTCACCATAGCAGTGGAAAAGGCGGTTCACTTAGGAATGAGGTAGGTCCAGATGGTCTTCGGCAGTTTGGCCATCGTGTAAAGCGATCAGCGTCACTGTCTGCCCGGCCCACAGCTGCTAGTGCTGGAGCGGGTCCTCAGGGAATGATTTTACCTGGTGAGAGAGAATTTATGGCCCTTTTCCTTTGGGGGGAAGGGGAGGAGCCCACACCCGGTGATATCAGCTCAGGGCTGACTCCTGACTGCACCCAGGAGCCACTCCCGGCGGTGCCGGGGGACCCTGGGGGTGCCGTGTGCCAGCCCTGCGCCCCCCTGCCAGCCCCTGATGGGCCCGTGGCGCGGCTGTGTTCGGTACAAAAGCTAAAGAGTTTTTGAAGCGTGGACCAACGGTGGTGTGTTTGAGCTGGGCTGTGGCGGCAGCTGGACAGGAACCCCGACAGCCTGGGGTTTGGAGCCTCCTGGGGGGGCGGGCAGGGGCCTCTCCTCCTCTCTCCGGCCATCTGGGCTGGGGCTTGGCACCATGAGGGTGGCATCGTGACCAGGGACATGTCCCAGCCGCTCGGCTCAGGGAGCAGCCAGTAGAGAGGGGGCGGCTGCCCAGGGCGGGCCAGTGCCACGCCCACTCTTGGCCCCTCGCTACTTTGTCTCGGAATCCGGCCTGCTCCGGTGTCTCCGCTGGGGTGAGGCTTTTGTGTTTGATTTTTTTGGGGGGCCACGGCCTGGGTGCTCAGGGCTTACTCCTGGCCCCGTGCCTAGGGATCACTTTTGGCTAGACTTGGGACCGTTCGGATGCCGGGGATTGAACCCTGGTTGCGAGCCCTGTTTTGGCCCCACCTGCTCATTCTGTCAGGATTTGTGATTTTCTTCTAATTTCCACTCGAGTCCTTTCTAGTAGGTGCTCATCTCGGTTCCCAGCATTTCTGTTTTTTTTTTTTTTTTTGCTTTTTGGGTCACACCCAGCTATGCTCAGGGGTTACTCCTGGCTTTGCACTCAGGAATTACTCCTGGCGGTGCTTGGGGGACCATATGGGATGCCGCGTGCAAGGCAAACGCCCTACCCGCTGTGCTATCGCTCCGGCCCCTCTGTTTTTTTTTTTTTCTTTTTCTTTTTGGGTCACACCCGGCAATGCACAGGGGTCACTTCTGGCTCTGCACTCAGGAATTAACCCCTGGCGGTGCTCAGGGGACCATATGGGATGCTGGGAATCGAACCCGGGTCGGCTGCATGCAAGGCAAACGCCCTCCCCGCTGTGCTATTGCTCCAGCCCCCTTCCCAGCGTTTCTGTTTGCTTGTTTCCAAGGCACTCTCTGTGGCTGAATTGGGGAGATAATCTGCCCGCTGCCGGGTCACGGAGATCCTGTGTCTGTCTTTGCAGGAGGAAATGACGTGACTGGTTCGTGCTCTGGACGTGAGGCCGCAGCAGGACCGTAGGGGGCAGCATGGCCTGGCCTCGCCTGGTCCCCCGGGGCGCCGCCCCCTCCCGCCTCAGCCACCACCACGTGGTCGTCTTCCTGCTCACCTTCTTCAGGTCTCTGCTGCCCCCGCCCTGGGGCTTCACGCTGTGTGCACGTGTGTGTGTGTGTGTGTGTCTGTTTGTGTCTGTGTGTGTCCGTATGTGCCTGTGTGTGTGTCTGTCTGTGTGTATCTGTGTGTCTGTATGTGCCTATGTGTGCCTGTCTGTGTGTTTGTGTATGTGGCTATGTGTGTGACTATGGCTCTGTGTGTGTCTGTGTGTATGTCTCTGTGTGTGTGGCTGTGGCTGTGTGGCTGTGGCTGTGTGTGTCTGTGTGTCTGTCTGCGTGTGTGTCTGTGTATGTGAGACTGTGGCTCTGTGTGTGTGTGTGTCTGTGTGTGTCTGTATGTGCCTGTGTGTGCCTGTCTGTGTGTGTCTGTGTGTTTGTGTATGTGGCTGTGTGTGTGACTGTGGCTCTGTGTGTGTCTGTGTGTCTGTCTGTATGTGTATCTATGTATGTGGCTGTGTGTGTATGTGAGACTGTGGCTCTGTGTGTGTGTGTGTCTGTGTGTGTCTGTATGTGCCTGTGTGTGCCTGTCTGTGTGTGTCTGTGTGTTTGTGTATGTGGCTGTGTGTGTGACTGTGGCTCTGTGTGTGTGTCTGTGTATGTGGCTGTGTGTATGTGAGACTGTGGCTCTGTGTGTGTGTGTGTCTGTGTGTGTCTGTATGTGCCTGTGTGTGCCTGTCTGTGTGTCTGTGTGTGTCCATATGTGCCTGTGGTGCCTGTCTGTGTCTGTGTGTTTGTGTATGTGGCCGTGTGTGACTGTGGCTCTGTGTGTGTGTCTGTGTACGTGGCTGTGGCTGTGTGTGTGTGGGGGTGGGGCCTGGGCTGTGTAGGGTTTTTTGGGATTTATTTTTCGGGTTTTGAGGCTCCCCGTGAGGCTCAGGAGTTGCTCCTGGTGGTGGGACCATATGGGTGCCAGGTACCCAACCCAGGCTGGACGCATGCAAGGCGAAAGCCCCACCCTCTGCGCTGTGACGTGTGCTCCTGACCTGGGTGGGGGAGCGGTCCCGCTCCCTGGGTGCCCACTCTGCCGCTGACCCACCTCCCTAGCCCTGAGGGCGCGGGGGCTCGGATACCAGTTTGTCATTTGCAGCCTGCAGAGAGCCTGGGTGTCCCGCTGGGAGCCGGGTGGGAATGGGGACCTGGGGTGCCCCGAGACATCCGTGGGGCTACAGGCAGCACCCCCGCACGGAGCCTGGGGCTCCCCCCAGCACAGCCTAGGGCTGAAGCGCTCCCCTTCCAGTCTGCTCCTTTATGAAGACCTAGGCCTGGGGACGCGCTGAACCTTGTGTCTGGATGTAAACTGAGGGTGTTGGATTCCAGCTGGGTCAGGCCAGGAGCGGCCCCCGTTGCCCTTCCTGGGTCATGACCCCGTGACAAGGACCGAACTCTGGTTCCTCCCATCACTGGCCCTTCAGGAGCTGCCACGTGTTTCTCAGCGCTGGGCTTCCAGCTCTGCTGGAGTCTGCGTTGGTGGGTGGGCGGCACCCCACCCAGGGTGCCTGGGGTGCCCTGTGTGCTAGCAGTGGGGGGTCCGTCCATCTGGGCCTCTCTCCAGCCGTCTGGGGCTGGCATACCCCTGGCTCTTGTGTGGACATCACTCACTCAGCTGTCCTGATGATTTCTTTCTCTCTTTTTTTTTTTGGGGGGGGGGCGTGGGTACATCCAACAGTGCTCAAGGCTTACTCCTGGCTCTGCACCCAGGGGTCATTCCTGGCCATGCTTGGGGGACGTATGGGATGCCAAGGATCGAGAGTGGGTTGACCACCCCCAAGGCAAATACCTTACCCACTATATTACTGCTCTTGCCCGCTTCCCCCCCTTTTAGGGGGACCACACCTGGCAGTGCTCAGGCGTCACCCCACTCAGGAGTGACTCCTGGCGGTGCTCCGGAGACCAAGTGTGTTGGGATCCGAGTCAGGCTCTGTGGGTGCCAGGCAAGTGCCCTCCCCGCTGTCCTCTCCTCTGGCCCCATGGTGACAGTTTTTGAAGACAGGAACCACGGGTGGACAGCTGTAGTTCAGCAGTCAGGGGGCGCACCTGACCTGGGCTTCATTCCCAGCACTAGGTGGTTCTCCAAGCCTCGCATCGTGGGGTGCAGTCTTAGGCCCCCCCCAGCACCCTGGGGTGGCCCGGGTACCCCTTATGCCACAGGGCCTAAGCAGTATTGCATCCCCAAGCTCGGGCACTGAATCGCGGGTCCAGTGAGCTGAGATTTGTTTTATTTATTTATTTTCCTTTTTGAGTCACACCCAGCGATACTCTTGGCTCTGCTCAGGAATGACTCCGGGCGGTGCTTGGGGGACCATATGGGATGCTGGGAATTGAACCTGGTTTGGCTGCATGTAAGGCAAATGCCCTCCCCGCTGTGCTGTCGCTCTGGCCTCGAGCTGAGATTTCTGGTGGGGCCCCTGGAGCTTCTGTGCGCTGTTTAGCGGAGCCCCCACCTCCGCCCTCCCAGAAAGAAGGCCAGGACCAGGGAGATGTCTCTCCGTGTGGAGGAGCTGAGGGACACGGGGTGGGCCGTGAGGGTGTAGAGGTGGCCCCACAGGCTGGGAGCGGACGTGGTCTCTCACTACCCCTTAGGGTCCGAGACAGGGCTGGTGTGAACCCTAAAGCAGGACTCTTTTTTTTTTTTTTCTTTGGTGGGGGCGGTGCAGGGAAACCCAGAAAGCATCAAATGAGCACTGCCAGGGGCCACTCCTGAGCACAGAGCCAGGAGGAAGCTCGGAGCACCCCTCAGTGTGACCTGCCCGGGCGCCCGCCCCTGGGTTCCGAGGTTGGCGCCTGCGCGGCCGGCCCCTGTCGCTCACCGGCCCTCGTCTCTCTCTCCGGCAGCTACTCCCTGCTCCACGCCTCGAGGAAGACCTTCAGCAACGTCAAAGTCAGTATCTCCAAGCAGTGGGCGCCCACCGCCGCCAACGCGTCCACGTCCGTGGCACTGCCCGTCGAGGTAAGCGGGCTGCGTTGGAGGGTCTCCGGTGGACGGGGCGTGCGGCCACTCGCTGCTCTCGCTTGGACCAAAGCGCTTGGTTGAGCCAAAGCTGCACACGTGCAGGGGCAGCTCTGTCCCGGCTCTGCCCACAGCCTCCCCAGCGGCGCTCCTGCTGGCTCTGCCGGCCCGAGGGAGGGTCCCCTGTCCGGGGCGCCGGGAGAGCAGTTAGGCGTCTCTGCCTCCCGCAGGAAGGCCCGTGTGCGTCAGCCCGGCCACGGCCCCTTTAAGGAGAGCCACCTGTCCCTCACGCGGGGACTTTGTGCCCGGCTCTCTGTTTACCGAGCGCCGTCCTGGCCCGATAGCTTTGCTTGTTCTGGCTTCGGCAGGCCCCGTGGCCGAGGAGCTAGGGCGAGTTCTGTCGGGGCCAGTTCGGAATTAGCCTGATAGCTTCGTGTTTCCTGCCGTCAGGGAGGGCAGAGCGCAGTGTTCGTGGCTTTCTCTGCCCCTGAAAGGGCAGGTTTTGTCTCCGCTGAGGCCCAGGCCTGGGAGTGCAGTGACGAGCACAGTGGCAGCTGGGAGTGCAGTGACGAGGATGGTGGTAGCCGGGAGTGCAGTGACGAGGATGGCAGTGGCTGGGAGTGCAGTGAAGAGGATGGCAGTGGCTGGGAGTGCAGTGACGAGGATGGTGGTAGCTGAGAGTGCAGTGATGAGTATAGTGGTGGCTGGTGGTGCAGTGACGAGTACAGTACAGTGGAGGCTGGGAGTGCAGTGACGAGTACAGTACAGTGGAGGCTGGGTGTACAGTGACGAGTATTGCGGCGGCCGGGAGTGCAGTGATGAGGATGGTGGTGGCCAGGAGTGCAGTGACAGGGATGACGGTAACTGGGAGTGCAATGACAAGGATGATGGTAGCCAGGAGTGCAGTGACAAGGATGACAGTAGCTGGGAGTGCAGTGACAAGGTTGACGGTAGCTGGGAGTGCAGTGACGTGCAGTCCAGTGGAGGCTGAGAGTGCAGTGACGAATATGGCGGTGGCCGGGAGTGCAGTGACGAGTACAGTGGTGGCTGGCGGTGCAGTGACGAGTGCAGTACAGTGGAGGCTGGGGTGCAGTGACGGATGAGGGTACAGTAATGAGTGCAGTTGCTACTGGGACTCTGGTGGTGGTTGGGAGTGCAGTGGCTGGACACTGTGCCTGTCCCTTGTGTGCTGCTGACCTCGTGGTTGTTTCCCCTCGAGCATCTTCTTGTGGTGACTTCCTGACCGAGAGCGGGAAAGCCTTCTTTTTTTCTCTTTTAATTTAACTTTTTTGGAAATTGTTCACAATCATTTATTACATTCAGTATTCCAATACCAATCCCACCACCACCCCAAAAGCAGGTCCTAAATAACTTATTTTGTATTGCTTGTTATGAATAATTAGCTAAAAATGATCCAAGTGTGTGAAGATTGTTGTATTTTACCCTGGAGCCATTAAGCCCTTTATATGAGATTACTAACATGTTATGGTTGAGCCTTTGTGTGCTTGTGTGTGTGTGTGTTTATTTATTTTGGTTGGGATGAGATCAGTTGCTTTCTTCTTTACACTCCATCACATGTGGTGTGCTACTCTTGGTACATCAGTGGTGTAGAGTATAAGATGTTGTGGCCGCAAATTCCAGGAATTTCTAACTTTTAAATAGGATGATACAGCTGGAGATAAATTTTTTTTTTCTTCTTGGGTCACATCCAGCGATGTACAGGGGTTATTCCTGGCTCATGCACTCAGGAATTACTCCTGGCCGTGCTTGGGAGACCATATGGGATGCTGGGAATCGAACTTGGGTCAGCAGCGTGCAAGGGAAACCCCCTACCCACTGTGCTATCACTCCAGCCCCTGGAGATAAAATTTTAACTGGATGGTGACTTTGGGGTCAGGGGGTATCTCTGCAGCTTGTGGCTCTCTTCTGCGATTTATTTATGAGTCTCTGGATCATGATCGTTAATGAGCTTTTATGGCACCAAAGGCTGTTCATGAGTGTGACTGCCAGGCTCCCGGGAGAACAGGGAGATGAGGGAGGGCACCCATCCCTGACTCCTTGAGAGCCTGCAGATTTTGGTCACAAAACGCCCATACCTGGGCTTTTCAGCAGATTCATTCATTGTCCTGAGCCTGTGGAGATTGGCCGTGATTGGGTTCTGGAGGTCTTCAGCTGCCTGGGCTCTGTTGGGGTAGGTGGGGGGGACTCACCTACCTCACTCCCGGGTGCCCCAGATGACTCAGCCTGGTGTGGAGGCTTCTATGCAGCTTGTGATCTCTTCTGAGATTAATTTGGGGGAGCCTTCTTTAGGACCAGGAAATGTCAGATGAGTCTGAGCTCAAAAAATATTCTGTGAGGGCCAGGACAGAGCTCTGGGTAGAACACATTTTTTTTTTATTATTTAAATTTATTTATTTTTTAATTAGTGAGTCACAGTGAGGGTACAGTTACAGATTCATACATTTTCGTGCTTGTTTTTCCCTCATGCAATGTTTGAGAGCCCATCCCTCCACCAGTGTCCATTTTCCACCACCAATGAACCCAGTATCTTTCCCACCCCTCCAATTCCATCCCCCACCCCACTCTGTGGTGGGGCATTCCAATTTGATATCTCTCTCTCTCTTTTTTTTTTTTTTTTTTGCTTTTTGGGTCACACCTGGCGATGCACAGGGGTTACTCCTGGCTCTGCACTCAGGAATTACCCCTGGCCATGCTCAGGGGACCATATGGGATGCTGGGATTTGAACCCGGGTCGGCCACGTGCAAGGCAAACGCCCTACCCACTGTGCTATCTCTCCAGCCCCTGATATCTCTCTTTCCTTTTGGGTGTTGTGGTTTGCAATAGGGGTATTGAGTGGTCATCCTGTAGAACACATTTAAAAAAAAAAATTATCAGGGCTGGAGCAGTAGCACAGCGGGTAGGGTGTTTGCCTTGCACACGGCTGACCCGGGTTCGAGTCCCAGCATCCCATACGGTCCCTTGAGCACTGCCAAGGGTGATTCCTGAGTGCAGAGCCAGGAGTAACCCCTGTGCATCTCCGGATGTGACCAAAAAGAAAAAAAAATTATCTTCATAAAGTTGTTCACAATAATTGATTACATTCAATACTTCAGCACCAATCCCACCACCAGTATTTCGTTTTTTCCCCACCATCTCGCAAGCCTGCCCCACAGGCAGATGTTACATAATTTATTTTGTATTGTTTGTTGTGTATGGCATGAGAAGTTGCATGACTGCAAGCTCCTGGAATTCTAAAATTTTAAACAATTAGGGTCCAGAGAAGTCTGCAGCAAGCTGCTCAGTTCTGAGATTCCTTTGTGAGTCTCTGGATCATGGCGGCTAACTCCCTTAAACGGCACCTGGAGGCTGTTGTGGGCGTGACAGCCAGGACCCTGCAGGGGCGGCGAGATGGGAAGGAGCAGCCTGGCCGGAGTTGGCAGTCACTCACTGGTCCTGTGGACCTGGGTCTTTCACTGGGTCCTGGAGGTTTGCGACCACCGGGATCCATCGGGGGCAGGTGGAGGGACGACACCTGCTCCTGTCTGGGCACCTGGTGGAATCGGCCTGGCACAGGGTCCGGAGGCATCTCTGCAGCGAGCTAGAGCACATGTTTTTGTACGGGTTTGGCCCTGGGTTCGGCCCCTGTCACCTCCGCAGTGTTTTGTCTGTGGTTTAACGCTCTTTTCTGTTTATGCGTGTGGTTTCTTTGCTTTTATCTTGGCTCGCTGGGGGTCCCCTCGTGATGCAGTGCTGAGGATTGAACTCCCTGTTGGTCAGGCGAGGCCGGTGCTTCACCACTGGAGCCATGTCCCTGCACCCCATTTGGTTTTGTAAAGTGAGTTTTTTTCCCCCTTTTTCTTTTCTGGACCACACCCAGCAGTGCTTAGCACTGACTCCTGGCTCTGCGCAGGGAACATTCCTGGCAGGCTCAGGGGGCCATTAGGGTGCCAGGGATCCAATCCGGGTAGGTGATTCTTGGGTTACTCCTGGCTCTGCACTCAGGAATCACGCGTGGCGGTGCTCGGGAGACCATATAGAACACTGGGGTTCAGACCTGGTCAGCTGCAAGTGCCTTACCCACTGTACTATTTTTCCAGCCTTTTAAGATATCTTTAAGTGAATGAAATAAACTCAGTGTTAATGTACATAATACTTTATGACAAATGGCGTTTGAAACGCCCACCAAAAGGCACTTAACCAGAAAAGTGGCTTTTAAACTCATTCCCCACCTCTTGGTGTCTGGATTCAGAGAAGATCAGGTTCTCTGGGTCTGATCTCAGTCTCGGCTCTCTGTAGCAGACCTTGGAGGGTTTGGAGAGCGCGTGCTCTTTCTCTGATACATTGTGTCCAGGCAAGACTGTCTAATGCCTCTTCCCTAATTGGCGGTTTTCTTTGTCAGGTTTCAGCAAAACAGGTCAAGTGGCAATTTCATAAAGGTTAGCTACAAGGTAACTGAAACCGAAACAGTATCCATTAACTTTGTATGCCATTTCATGCCCCTCCGTGGGGATCCATTTATCTGTTTTGTCCTTGGAATACAATTGAAGGGACAGCCCCCCAGTTCACGCTTTCTGTGGACACCACTCGCAGGCCTTGGGCAGCTCAGGGGTGACCCCTGGTGGTGCTGGGGGCAACATGCAGTGCCGGGGATGGACCCCCTGGTTATCTGCGCTCCAGGCAGGCACCTTAACAGACAGTAAGGGGTTAACCCTTCCAGTCTCTGCTGCCCTCGTTTCACTCTTTATTGGGGCAGGACCTGCCAGATGCCCAACTCTGCATAATTACCATTTGCCTGTTATTAATTTTTGGGGGGGCGCTGGAGAGGGTAGGGCTCCACCTGGCGGTGCTCACGTCCTCTTCCTGGCTCTGTCCTCGGGAGTGCCCCCTGCCAGTGCTTGGAGGACCGGATGCGGTGCTGGGCCTAGGCTGGGGTCAGCAGCTTGCCAGGCGGGTCCCTGTGTTCTCTCTCTGGCCCTTGCCCGTCATTCTTCCACGGAGAACTGTCAAAGCACGCCCAGGCTGATGCATAAATCCTTCCGGTGTGCCGAAGTGCTGTCTGTCCCGTCACAGTCCAGTAGCGGGCGTGAGAGTTTTCCGGCCTGTGGAATGCCGCTAATACTCTGTCGCTACGCCAAAGCCACCTTCTTTTTTGTTTCTTTTGCGGGGAGGAGTCCACACCTGGTAGTGCTCAGGTCACTCTCAGTGGTTCTCAGGTCACTCCTGTGGGTGCTGGGGCGCCACCCAGCTTCCTGCCCTGGGACTGTGAGCATGGAGCTCTTTTTTTTTTGTTTTTTAATTTTATTGAATCACCGTGAGATAGTTACAAGCTTTCGTGTTTGGGTTACAATCTCACAATGCTCAAACACCCACCCCTCCACCAGTGCACATTCCCCACCACCAATATCCCGGGTATACCCCCCCTTTACCACCCTCCCCCTGCCTCCATGGCAGACAATATTCCCCATACTTTCTCTGTACTTTTGGGCATTATGGCTTGCAGCACAGACACTGAGAGGTCATCATGTTTGGTCCATTCTCTACTTTCGGCAAGAGCATGGAGCTCTTTCTCCAGTCCCAAGACATCCTTTGAAAAGGCCAGGCGAGGCTCTGGAATGCTGGTCCAGATGGGATGGCTTGCCTGGCCCGAGGCTGACCCGGGTTCAATCCTGGCACCCCATGTGTTCCCCAGAGCCCTGCCAGGACGGATTCCTGAGTGCAGAGCCAAGTGTGGCCCAACCCATCCCCCTTCCTTCCACCCCCCCCCTCAAAAAAAAGCCACGTGCAGGGTCAGGGCTATATCGGCTGAGCTTTCGTGGGTGATGCCCTGGCCTCCGGCCCCAGTGCCTCTCGCTCTGCCAGGTTGAGAGAGAAGCCAAGTGAAAGTGACTCTCCCGCCTTGGTTACTGAGCGTGTGTGGCGGTGAGGAGTGTCCCGACCAGGAGATCAGGAGCACGGGCTGTGCTTCTCCCGATGGCTCCTGAGCGAGGGTGTCGCCCCCCACCGCCCACCGCAGGGAGGAGGCGAGTCGCGGGTGGGCCTGGCGCACGGGTGTCGCTGTCGGGAAGGGACCGTGACGCGGCCGTGTCTCACCATAGATCTGGAGCCGCAACCACCTGTTCCCCAGTGCGGAGGAGGCCACACTCTTCCTCGGGACACTGGACACCCTCTTCCTCTTCTCCTATGCCGTGGTGAGTATCACGGGCCAGGGCGTCGAGGTGAGGAGGGAGTGAAATGACGGGCCTGAAGCCAGGGGTGACAGGTTTATTGATGGCGCAGGATTCAGTGTGGCTCAAGGTTTTCCTTTGTGACACCGCCGTGCCCTTCCCTGCCTCATTATCCCTCTCCCCATCCCCCCGTCCGTGCCTCTTTCCGTCCGCCATATATCCACCCACCTGCAGGGAGTAGCCCCTCAGCACTGCCGGATGTGACCCCCCCGTAAACAAAAGATAGGTATCCATCCGTTCCCACTCCCCTGTTCCATCCGTCCAGTCCTTGTCTCTCTGTCTGTCCATCTTCACCCATCTACTGCTCTCTGGGTCCATCCACTGATCTCTCCTTCCCTCCCGTCGATCAGCTGCACATACAGAACGCCTGGCTGTGAGTTGGAGCTGGGGCCACAGTGGCTGGGGAACCCCTCTGCCCTGAGTTGAGCCCCTGAAGGAGCCGGGGTTGAGAGTCCTGTAGCTCCAGGGAGTGCCTGGGGGTTCCTGATACTGGGGGTGCCTCTCCCTGGGGCGCCCAGAGTAAAGTGAGGCCTTGATGGAACCAGTAAGACTTGTTTGCTTTGATCACCTGGAGTAGGAAGCCATGGGCACAGCAGCTGGAGTGAGGCCCCGGGCCTGGGGGTGCTTCTGGGGATTGAGAACTGGGCAAGAGCCAAGGAGAAACATTGAAGCTGGCCCGTGCTCTCTTGGTGGCCTAACATGACGTGCCCAGTGCGCGCAGCCTCTTAGGCACGCTGGCGTCCGAACTGGGGTTTAGAATCAAGACTTTCATTATGTGTCGTGTTTATGGGAGGAGCCTGAGAGTGTGGCCCTTGGGTTGGCCTCGGCCTTTCAGTTCCTGCCTCTCTGAGGACACTGAGCAGAGACAGAACATTCTGGTGCTAGAACAGTAGTATAGCAAGTGGGGTGCTTGCCTTGCCCGCTACCGACCTGGGTTCATTCCCCGGCATCCTGTGTGTTACCCCACCCCCTTCCCCTCGGGCCCCACCTGAGTAAGCCTGAGACCACTGGGTGTAGCCCAGAAACCAACAGAGCATTGCTCCCTCGCTCCAGCTTCCTGCCCTGCAGAATCAGGGTCAGACAGGCAGTGCCTGGGCCCGGAGCTGTGGTTCTGAGGACAGAGTGGGACAGGGTGTCACCCCCAAATGCCTCCCGCCCCCCACCGAGGGGACAGCCCATTCGTCCATCCCCCAGGGAGAGAGCCCACGTATCCACAGCTTCGGCCAAGCGTTGTCCTTGGCTGTCATTTATTGCTCAGTTTCCTTCGAGGAGGTTAGGGGGGTCCCGCGGCGCCCAGGTTTGCTCCAGATGGCCGAGTCGCGGGGCAGCGTGCAGAAGGCCACCGGCGGCTGCTGGGAGCCCCAGGGCGCCTCGTGATACGGGCTCGCTTTCAGGGCCTGTTCATCAGCGGCATCGTCGGGGACCGGCTGAACCTGCGATGGGTGCTGTCCTTCGGCATGTGCTCGTCTGCGCTAGTGGTAAGTGGCCACGGGCTGTGGCGTCCTCACCGCCCCCTGCCCAGCCGTCACTGCCCTTCACACCCTGGCAGGAGCCCAGAGCCTGCCTTTGGGTCGCGCCCCTTCCGGCCTCCCTGCTTTGGCCCCGCCCCTCATGGCCCGCCCCTTCCGGCCTCCCTGCTGTCAGGCCCGCCCCTTCCACCCCCCCAGGGGCTCTCCCCACCTGCTCCCTGCCCACTCCTGCCCGTGGCCATCCCCGCAGGTGTTCGCCTTCGGCACGCTCACGGAGTGGCTGCACTTCTACAACAAGGGGCTGTACTGCTGTCTGTGGATCGTGAACGGCCTGCTGCAGTCCACAGGCTGGCCTTGCGTGGTCGCTGTCATGGGCAACTGGTTCGGGAAAGCCGGGTAGGCCACCGTCCCTCCCCCTCTCCCCACCCCTGGGTCTGTGGGACGCAGTGGACAGCCCTTCGTCCGCGTGGGGCCAGGGAGGTGGACATTGGCGCAGCTCTAGCTCATGGGACACTCAGTGCTCGCTCCTGGGCCACTGTCAGATTCTGAATGGGGCCGAGGCGGTACGTTTCCTTTATTTAAGAGAAAAATAAAACAGAAAGCTTTTGGGGCTTACTCCTGGCAATGCTCGGGATCATAGGCGGTGCTGGGGACTGAACCCTGGTCAGGCATGTGCAGGGCAAGCACCCTGCCCACTGTACTGTCCAGCCCCAGCCCCCAGGACTGTCTCTCCTGCTGATAGTTTTGTTGTTTTCTTTTTCTTTCTTTTTTTTTCTTTTTGGGTCACACCTAGCAATGCTCAGGGGTCACTCCTGGCTCTGCACTCAGGAATTACCCCTGGCAGTGCTCAGGGGACCATATGGGATGCTGGGATTTGAACCCGGGTCGGCCGTGTGGAAGGCAAACGCCCTACCCTCTGTGCTATCACTCCAGCCCCCACGTTTTGTTGTTGTTTTTATTTGGGGGCCTCAGTTAGTTTCCAGTGTCCCAGACTCCTCACAACTCTGTAGCCATCCATTGTGTCCCGACGGCTTCGGGGTTTGCTCGGTAGCTGGGCACACATGCGCTTGGGTGCACCCCTAAAGCCATCACCACAGTGAAGATGAGGACATGTTCGTCTCTCCCCAAGTTTCCCTCAGTCCCTTGGTGATTCCTCCCTTCCGTTGCTGTCTCTAGGCAACTCCTCATCTGCCTTCTGTCACCTTAATTTGCGTTTGCAAAAATTTATATAAATGGGCTTGCACAGTATGTACTTGTGCTTTTCTCCTTCGTTTGGAATAAATTGCGGACCACACCTGGCAGTGCTCAGGGGTGTCCCACGGCTCAGTGCTCAGGGATCACTCCTGCTGGTGACCGGAGGCCATGAGGTGTTGGGAGTTAGACCCAGGGCCACACACGTGCAAGGCTAGTGCTCTACCGCAGCCCCATCCGTGCCCCGGCCCTGCTTTTGAGATTGATTTGTGTGTGTGCTGGGGGTTCCTTCCTGTGCCCCGGTTTTCTCTTCCTCAGCAGCAGTGGCTGACTTATTTACCTGATGAGCGTTTGGGCCCTTTTCAGTTCGGGGCCCATACAGAGCTACTGAGAACTTCGGGTACGAATCTTCAAGCAGACTTACGCCTTCCTGTCCCCTGAATCGGCACGTCAGACCAGGATGGCTTGGTCACAGGCAGCTGTGCTTGTCTCTAAGAAACTGTCAGTAGGGGCCAGAGTTAGTGCACAGCAGGCAGGCCTCTTGCTTGCCTTGCACCAGGCCCATGGGGTTCAAATCCTGGCACCCCATATGGTCCCTGAACCTGGCCAGGAGTGATCTCTGAGCACCTCCAGATGTCACCCCAAACCTTGTGGCAGCGCTTCTCCAGGGGCACCCACTTGCCCGCTTACCTGCAGTGCGACACAGGTCATCCCTGCCTCAGGTGTCCCGTTGGGCCAGTGCCCTGGATTCGGGACACGTCACTGTAGTGTCGGAACATCTTTTCCTGTGCGTGTTCCAGCGGGTGTTTGGGGAAGGCCTGTTAAAATCCCCCCCCCTTTCAGAAACCTTTTATTCGAGGTCATTGCCCGTTGGTATTTCAGTGCACGGTCTCTGCTCCAGTCGCTGTGTCTTGAGAGTTTTCACATTCCCGAGACTCCCTCCTCCCTCTCTCCACCTCCACCCCTGTTCCTGCTCCTTAGCTCAGGAGTGGCCCTCGCAGGGCCTGGGGGGCCCGTCTGTGGTGCCCAGGATTTGAACGGGATCACAGCTCACAGCCGGCTGGGCCACTGGGGTGAAAGCACCTCCTCTCCTGTACTCTGGGGCCCACAGAGGCATCTTTGTAGGGAACTCATACACGTGTTTTCCCCCACGTCGTGGCTTAGGGTCGTTAAATTCTTTTGGAGTGGGGTGCTGGAGAGAAGTATAGGGCTATATCTATGGCCTTGCTTGCTCGAGACTGACCCTGCACTCAGCTCTCCCAGGAGTGCTCTCTGAGCCCAGAACCAGGAACAACAGCCCTGAGCACTACTGTGCGTGGCTCTAAAAACAAAACCAAATTCCCTTTATATGTCTTCTGAGAGGCCCCAACTTGAATTTCATTGTAGCATCTTAGCAAGAAGAGACCTAGTTTTCCCCACTCTTTGGGGAATTTGGGGAGCATTTTTTTTTTAATTTAATTTTTAAATTTTATAAGTTAGTTCACAATATTTGATTACATTTAATATTCAAAGACCAATACCACCACTATTATACCTTCCCACCACAAAATTCGGGATGTTTCCATCCCAAACCCTAATCCTCGTCTCAAAACACAACCAAAAGAAGATACTTTGTATTGTCTGTTATGAAGAACTGCTGAACAGGCTTACAAAAAAAGTGTTTCTATAGGAAACAGTGTGAAGATTGTTCTATTTTGGCAGGAGCCATTAAGATATTCTATAGGATATCACTAACCTGTTGTTAAAGTTTGGGTGATGTGAGCTTTGGTATATATACTTGAAAATATGTGTATGTGCATATATATGTATATATATGTACATTCCCTCTATGATTTGTTGTCCACTGTCCGAACCCCATCAGATGTGTTGAGGTAATTATGGAGAGTGGGTAGGGAGTGTCTCACGATGCCTCTCAGTCCAGGAATATGTTCACTTATAGTTGAGGCTCGGCCCGAGCGTGTGGGGAGGGGCCCGGAGCATGGCGGCGGTTAGGTTGTGGAGGTCGGCTGCCGGGGCTGGGTCCCTTGGGGCGGGGAGGGCTCTCACATCCCTCTGGGGCGCCCCGAGTGAAGCAGCCTTTGGGAAGCATCTTCCTAGGACAGAATGCAGATGACCCCGTGAAACTTCGCTCTTAGGCAGTTGCTTTAGAATCTTTCATTAATGGGGGCTGGAGTAATAGCACAGTGGGTAGGCTGTTTGCCTTGCATGCGGCCGACCCGGGTTCGATTCCCAGCATCCCATATGGTCCCCCAGCACCACCAGGAGTAATTCCTGAGTACAGAGCCAGGAATAACCCCTGTGTATCGTTGGGTGTGACCCGAAAAGCAAAAAGAAAAAAAAAATCTTTCATTGATGATCTTTGGCGGTGCGGGTGGGGGGTGGAACCCCGGGCCTCACACCGCTGAGCCCAGAGCCGCCCCTCTCATCCCGGTCCTGCCCATCTCCCTCCGCAGCCGCGGCGTGGTCTTTGGCCTCTGGAGCGCCTGTGCCTCAGTGGGGAACATTCTCGGCGCGTGCCTCGCCTCCTCCGTCCTGCAGTATGGCTATGAGGTGGGTGTTTTTCTTGAGCATACGTTTTATTTTCCAAGGAATAATTCGGGGGCTGCGGAGAGCCTCCAGGGTGGTGGGCCAGAGAGAGAGCGCAGCGGGGAGGGCACTCGCATTGTCCGCGGCCAACCCAGGGTTGACCCTCGGCCACCTCTGATGGGGCACTCACCTGTGATGGAACCTGAACCTGCCATGCATGAAGCCTGTACCCCTGCCCCTGAGCTGGTTCCTGCGGGCCTGGAAACTACTCTGTGTGTGCGTGTGCGCGCGTGTGTGTGCTGGCTTGTGTGTCCCCACGCAGTCCAGAAACTCTGTGTGTGTGTGTGTGTGTCTGTGTGTGTGTGTGTGTGTGTGTGTGCTGGCTTGTGTGTCCCCATGCTGTCCAGAAACTGTGTGTGCGTGTGTATGTGTGTGTGTGTGTGTGTGTGTGTGCGTGTGTATGTGTGTGTGTGTGTCTATGTGTATGTCTGTGTGTGCATGCTGGCTTGCGTGTCCCCACGCAGTCTCCGTCAAGATGACTGAGCATGGCGCTGGGGCTGTGCGGGAGCCGAGGACGGGGTGGGGGGGGGGTGGGCGGCTCTCCATCTGCCTCCGGTTGCCTGGGTCCTGAGCCGACTCCCTCGCAGAACGTCAGTAATTAAAAGTGGCTCTTCCGACAGCAGATGCGTCTTGCAGCAGCTCTGTGTGGTGGCTGCAGTGGGGACTCCCGGGCCCACGGCCAGTCCAGCTTGCAGTGTCACCCCCCGCTTGTACTGACCGGTTCTGGCCGGGGCTTTGCTTTCCCCATCCTGCTGCCCCCAGCTTTGACTTCAGGAAACATTTGGGCTTCTTGGTTTGGTTTTGTTACTTGCCATTGCTTTGCTAAAAAAAAAAAATTCTGACCCTTTCTCCATGCCAGGGTCCGAGAAAGTCATTTCTCTAGGTGGCCCTCCAAGGGCCTCCTGCTCGCCCTTCCGCAACGTCCTTCTCTTCCCTCTTGCCCCCAGTCCTGTGCTCTGGCCGGTGCTGACAGCTCTGTGGGGGTGGGTGTGCTTTGCTTGCCAGCCCCTCCTGCAGGCCTGGCCTTGCCGCCTCACCCCTGCTCCCGTCCACGCCACCCCTCTGTCTCGTGCCTGCTTCTGTCCACGGCACCCCTCTGCCTCGCCCCCGCTCCCGCCCACGCTGCCCCTCGGGGCCCGCTGCCTTCTCCCGGCCAGTCCCCGGGTTTCGGGGAGCTCGGGCCCGGGCTGTCCTGGAGGGCTGCGGGGCGCAGTCGGGGAGCTGGTGCCATTCCCAGGCCATGATGGACTTGGTGGCCCGGGGCGAGGGGTGGGGAGAAAGTCCACACCAGTGTCAGGCTCAGCCTCGCGGGGTGGGGCGTGGGGGGTCTCCTTCCTGGCTTTGGGCTTCGTGTCCCCTCGCGGGGCCCGTGTGGCCATCCCGACCTGTCCTCTCTCGCAGTACGCCTTCCTGGTGACCGCGGCCGTGCAGCTCGCTGGCGGGATCGTCATCTTCTTTGGGCTCCTGGTGTCCCCGGAAGAGATCGGTAAGGACGTCTTGCTGGGGCCCAGGGGCCGTGGGGACTGACAGGAGCTGGGTGCTGCCTGGGGGCGGGGGAGGGCGCATGGGTGTGGCTCACACGCCCCCTTCCCAGTGGTGACAGTGGGGGGACCCTGGCTGGACCCTGTGTCACCAGCCTCACTGCCTCCCTTGGGGCCGGGGCTGAGCTGCCGAAGGTCACCTGCGTGCAGGTGGGCGTGGGGCGAGCAGCTGCCCGGCCACGCGCGCTAACTCTCAGGGTTAGTCACTCCCCAGCTGTCTCGGTTGTGGGTCCCGTGTATGGGGCTGTGGCCCCTTGTCCCCCGGGGCCTGACCCAGGACCCTCAGTCCCCGCCGGCGTCCTGAGCGTCCACGGGGTGTTCCAGGGCTCCCTGCCGCCGAGTCCGCCGAGCTCGCCGAGGAAGACTCACGCCGGCCGCTGATGGGCGGGACGGAGCCCGAGGAGGAGTGCGAGCCAGGCTACTCCATCCAGGAGGGCGCGGCCGCCCCTGCCCCGCCCGCCAAGGCCATCGGCTTCCATCAGGCCTGCTGCCTCCCCGGCGTCATCCCGGTAAGCCGGTCATCTGCACACGCGTGCAAACCCGTGCGTATACACACGCGCACGCACTCCTCCCCCTCCGGCCCCCACTGTGGGCCTCCCTTCGGCCCCGTCCTCCGCTTTCTGGGCCGGGCCACCTGCGTGCAGCGCTTCACCTGCCTCCGACACATCATTTATAAAATGCCGTTTTTGTCAGAGGAGGCGTGTTTCGTGCTCCCCAGCTCGCCCGTCTTGTCACCACTGGCACGGGACATCGCATCTGCTCTCGAAGCGTGTTAGGGTCTGCAAACTGGCCTTTTTGTTTATTTGATTTTGCCAGCTAAGGTTTTGCGCTCTCGGGGGCCGGGGAGCGGAGGGCTCGGTGCCATGCAGCCTCTCTGCCCCGACCGTTCAGTTCCGTGGGGCAAAGGAAGGCCCAGACGAAAAGTGAGGCTTTGCCTGATTGGTCCCTGCAGACCCTAACCTTGAAGTGGCAGAAGGTGCTGGTGTTTAGTTTTTGTGTTTTTTTTTTTCCTTCCTTTTGGGTCACACCCGGCGATGCACAGGGGTCACTCCTGGCTCTGCACTCAGGAATTACTCCTGGCGGTGCTCGGGGGACCATATGGGATGCTGGGAATTGAACCCGGGTCGGCCACGTGCAAAGCAAACGCCCTCCCTGCTGTGCTGTTGCTCCAGCCCCCACGCTGGTGTTGAGAGTAGAAGGGGCCTGTTGGCAGGAGTCTAGACACGCAGGCGCACAGCATGGCCAGTGCCTGGTCCGCCAGGGGAGAGGCGGGAGGGAGGCCTGAGAGACGCCGGTCCCTCCGGGAGTGTGCTGGAGTGCAGGCTCAGGGGCCTGGCTTCTGCTCCCAGCAGGCCCCATTGGCCCTCCCCGGGGCCGGGGTGGTGGGAGATTTACCCTGGGACCCCTCCGCCCCCAGGCAAGCTTCAGGCTGGGTCCTCTGTTCTCTGACTTGGGACACCAGCAGCACAGCCGCCTGCATCTCGGCCCACCCCACCCCCCAGCGACCTGCGTGATATAAGGAAGTGGCTGGCCCCTACTTGGGCTAAAGGCTGGATTTTTTTTTTTTTCTTTTTCAAGCTAGTGATTAAAACTTGCCACTGGTAATCAGTGCCCGAGACAGGACTGGACCGGGTGCTGCCCAGATGTGGCTCTCTCTGCCTTTGCCCGCCGCCAGCCATTGTCCCCTGCCGTGGCCAGGGAGGTAGGGGAAGTGGCTTCAGGGAAGTCCTTTGTCTGTCCCTGGCTGTCTGGACGGAACACACTCGGGCGTGGGGCGTGGCCCTCGGGGCGGGGCCGGCTGCTCCTGCCAGGGACGCCGCGTCAAACCAGCTGGTACCCCGGGAGTTACTGGCCGCTCCGAGGAAGAGCCTGCCCTGGCGAGACGCCCTTTGAAGTGGGCCCCCCGCCTCTCCCCCCCTCCCCTTTGATGCTGCCCGTCAGGGTTTCCTGGGATGGTGTGGGGGATGTGGGACTCTCGGGCGCTGGCCGGCCACCCTCAGCCCCGCCCCAAGGCAGGCCCCGGCCCCGTGGTCTTTCATTTCTGAGTTAGCAGCAGTGCCCCAGAGAGCCACGGGGGTGGGCCGTGCTGGCCCCTGGAGCTGGGCGCGGGGTGGGGGGGGGGGCGGCTCTCCTGCGGGGCCTCGCTGGGGCCCACAAGCTCATTTGGTCACTTGCTTCCTGTGCTCCTTAGTGGCTGAGCCGGAAGACCCAGAGAGGCTTGGCCGCCTCTGATGGACAGCCAGGGGGAGCCGTGGCGTGGGCTGGAGTGACTTGCCCTGGTGGCCGTGCTCCCCTGCGGCCGGGCCCCACTGCAGAAGTCAGAGAAAGTGCCCTGTCCTGCTCGGTCAAAGCTGTTGTTGGCATCTGCCGGAGAACTGGAAGTAGAAAAAGCTGGGGACAGTTCAGGAACAGTCCTCGATGTTGTTTGCTTTGGCTTGGGGGCTCACCCTGCAGTGCTCAGAGCTTACTCCTGGCTCTGCCCAGGGATCACTCCTGACAGGGCTCAGGGGACCCTGTGGGGTGCGAGTGATTGCACCCAGGTCGGCTGTGTGCAAGGCAAGCGCCTTACCCGTTATACTGTCGCTTTGGCCCGGTCACGTGTGTTTTGTCTTTCAAAGGCTCCCTGTGTAGTCTTTCCAGGGTGGTTGAAGAGAGATGAGGTTGGCAGGGGCTGGCGAATGGGGATGAGTGCAGATGGCCTCCAGAAAGCCCGGTGTTACTCTCCCGAAGGCCTCTCTTGTTTTGCTTTTCATTAAAAAGTACTAATTTTTTTGCAGTTTACTTTTCTGTTTCAGGGGCCTGAGAGACAGTGCAGTGGGTAGAGCATTTGCCTTGCTTGCCACCAACCCAGGTTCAATCCCCGGCACCATATTGTTCCCCGAGCATCCCAGGAGTGATTCCTGAGCCCAGAGCCAGGATTGAGCCCTGAGCACTGCTGGGTGTTGGCAAAACTCCCTGCACAGCCCTCCCTCCCCCTTAGCCCCCCATTGATTTACTTTCCTTTTTGCTTTTTTTTGGGGGGGGTGGTCATACCCGGCAATGCACAATCTGCACTCAGGAATTATGGATGCTGGGGATCGAACCCAGGGTGGCCGCGTGCAGGGCAAATGCCCACCCGCTGCCCTGTCACGCCAGCCCCCGGTTTACATTTCTGTTACGGCGTTTTGTTACGTTCACGTGTTGTGCTTTTAGTCGCGCGTCCGAGTCGCAGTGCTGAGCGCAGTGTTTCCATGCAGTACTCGCTGGCGTACGCCTGCCTGAAGCTGGTGAACTACTCCTTCTTCTTCTGGCTGCCCTTCTACCTGAGCAACAACTTCGGGTGGAAGGAGGCCGAGGCAGACAAGCTGTCCATCTGGTACGACGTGGGCGGAATCATCGGTAAGGCCCGCGGTGCGCGCCCCTTGCTGTGCCACCAAGAGGGACTCCCTGGGCACCCGCTCTGGCCTCTGGAGCCCGGCCTGTGCGACTCAGGAGAGAGCCCAGTGGGCTGAGTGAGCGCCTGCTTGTGTGGGGGACCCTGGGTTCGGTCCCCGCCACCACATGAATCCCCCCCAACACCACCGGGTTTCCGAGCAGAGCCAGGAGTGGCCCCCCAGCCCCACCCAGTGCGTCCCGGAAGCAGAACACAGCAGAAAGGGTGCGTCCTTGGTCAGCAACTCTCAGGGGCTGGAGCCATAGCACAGCTGCTTGTCGTGCACACAGCCAACCGGGTTCCGTCCCTGGCATCCCGTACGGTCCCACGCGTACCGCCAGGAGTGATCCCTGAGTGCAGAGCCAGGAGTAAGCCCTGAGCACTGTCGGGTGTGGCCCAAACAAAAAACGGCGTTAACAAAAAAACATGAGTCCCAGCTCTTTCCCCCAGCAAGCAGCCGAACCCGGAAACCGAGACGGGCCCTCAGAGGGCGGTATGGGCTCCCCGTAGCCCCAGGGGCTCCCTAAATGGGACCCTTTTTTTTTTTTGCTTTTTGGGTCACACCCAGCGATGCTCAGGGGTTACTCCTGGCTTTGCACTCAGGAATTGCTCCTGGCAGTGCTTGGGGGACCATATGGGATGCCGGGGATCGAACCCAGGGGATCGAACCCAGGTCGGCCGCGTGCAAGGCAAACGCCCTACCCATTGTGCTATCGCTCTGGCCCCCGGACCCTTTTTCTTTTGTTTTGTTTTTGGGTCACACCTGGCGATGCACAGGGGTTACTCCTGGCTCTGCACTCAGGAATTACTCCTGGCGGTGCTCAGGGAACCATATGGGATACTGGGATTTGAACCCGGGTCGGCCGCGTGCAAGGCAAATGCCCTACCCGCTGTGCTATCACTCCAGCCCCCTAAATGGGACCCTTTCTGCTGCCCAGCTGCCATTTCACTCTGCAGCCGGGTGTCGGTCAGCCAGCTCAGCCTGTGAGTGTCCGCCGTCCGACCCCGCCTGTCCAGCAGCCCTGGCCAGGGGTGAGACACAGTGAACCGCATAGTACCCGGAGTGCCCCTTGCAGGGGTCAGAGCAGCACCAGGCACTCATTTATTTTTGGTGGATGAGTTTGGGGCCACCTGCGAGGGTGTTTGGCTCCTCGAGGGTTGCCCCCGCGGTGCCAGGTCTGGAACCTGCATCCGAAGCCTGCGCCCATCCTCTCCTTGAGCTCTCTCTCTGCCACTCCCCCTTTTTTTTTTTCAGTTTTGGGTCACACTTGGTGATGCTCAGGGCTCACTCCTGGCTTTGCGTTTAGAAGTTACTCCTGGCAGTGCTCTGGAGGACCATACAGGATGCCGGGGATCAAACCCGGGTCAGGTGTAGGCGAGGCAAGCTGCCCTCCCAACTACCCACCACACTCTCCGCCCCCATCTCTCCCCCACAGCACAGGAATCAGGTGAAGGCGTCAGGGGGCTGAGACGGGGCTGCAGCAATGGTGGGTGTCGGGTGCGTTTCACTGCTTTCATATTCCGTTGTCCGATTCCTGGCGATGAAGTCGAGGCGCCTTCCTGAGGGGAATTTGTGGAGGGACGCTGTTTCACTGTTTGGATGTTGGGGGGGCACGGCTGCCCAGCAGTGCTCACGCGGGCCTGGGCGCCGCTCCTGGTGGGTCTCGGCCGCCCGGGCGTGCCATCACTGTCCGGGGCCGTGGTGCAGGACGCCACTCCGTGTCAGGGGTCGACCCCCGTGGTCCCTGTGGGGGAAGGTCTGGGCGGGCTGACGCCCGTGTTCTCTGCACTGCAGGCGGGATCCTGCAGGGCTTCATCTCCGACCTGCTGCAGAAGCGCGCGCCCGTGTTGGCCCTCAGCCTGCTCCTGGCCGTCGGCTCGCTGGTGGGCTACAGCCGTGAGTACCCCTCAGAGAGTCGCCCGGGGCCCGCCGCTGCTACTGGGGACAAGTGCCAAAGGCACCGCGTTCCGTGTTCTGGGGGCGGGGCCTGTGGTCAGCCCCGGCCGCTCATTCTCCCCCTCCCCCCCCCCCCCCCCCCCCGCCTGACACCCCCCTTCATACACACACCCCCCCTCCCCCTCTGCTGCCCGCTGCTCTGGGGGCTTCTGGCTCCAGGGGGACCAGCCCGGCCAATAAAGCCATAAAAGGGGGCGGGCCCTGCGGTAATTAGTGGGCTCCCAGCCGGCCCTCCCGCCACCCTCCCTGGGAGTGGGAGGGGGAGGGGAGCTTTTTAAGGGCTCATTAGCTGGCGGCCAGGGGCTCGGCTGGTGGGGTGGGGGCCGCTTCCCTTTGTTGTCTGGGAAGGTCCCGACCCCTGGCCTGCCCTGCAGCGAATCTTCTTCCTCAGGCTCTCCCAACGACAAGTCCATCAACGCCCTCCTGATGGCCGTGACAGGTACGGGTGCCCTGGGTGCCTCCTAGGGTAGCCTCGGGGGCTGGGGGCTGTTCCCGAGTGCCCGGAGAGCCTTCGTTCCTGGGGCCTCAGCGGCCCGCTCGCCTCTGCCCCGGGCTGGGCAGTCCTGTTGCAGGAAGCAGCTCTGTGCTGAGGCGACTGACGCGGGCGCTGGTGGCGGATGGCGTGAGTGCCACTGGGCCGCACGACGCCCGCCGCGGGGTCCCGGCCCTGGGCCCGCCCGTCTGCTGGCCCGCCAGCACCGGGCCAAGGTTTTCTGCTTCTGGCGCGGCCAGATGGGACCAGCCGGCTCCGTCGCAGACTCGCGCTGTGGCGTAGCGGGTGTGTTCCCCCGTGTGCAAACGGTCCCGGGCTGGTGTCTCCTGAACCACAGTCTCGATTCGAGGAGACACCAGCACCGTCGGGGGCCCTTTAAACCTGGTCACCTGGGAGCCACCATCCCCCCCCCCACCCGGGACTGTGCCCCCTTTTCCCAGCCGCCGCCCACCGTCCCGGCTCGGGTGCCGGGCACAGCTCCTGCCCGCTGACGGCTGGGGGGCCGAGGTGGCCGCCGGGCTTGGGGCTTGATGGCCGTCTGTCCGTGTCCTCAGGGTTCTTCATCGGCGGCCCGTCGAACATGATCAGCGCTGCGATCTCTGCCGACCTGGGCCGCCAGGAGCTGGTCCAAGGCAGCAGCGAGGCCCTGGCCACCGTCACGGGCATCGTGGACGGGGCTGGGAGCATGGGCGCCGCCGTGGGCCAGGTGAGTATGCGGCCGCCTGCCTCGGGGCTCCAGCAGGTGGCGCTAGTGCGCCGATGTGCAGCCCCAGAGGGCCCCCCCCCGGGATTCCAGCCTCCTGCAGAGGGGTCTGGCCACAGGGCACACACTTACGCACCTCCTCCTGCGGGGTCCCTGCAGGCTCGGGCCTCTCTCTCTACTGCCGAGGATGCAGGCCAGCCTGCAGAGCACGGCTGAGCCTCTACGGGCTGGTGGTCCAGGTCCTGTGTTTGTGTTTATGGGCCTCACCCAGCAGTGCTCAGGGCTCACTGCTGACGGATTCGGGGGTCTCACAGGTCCCAGGTACTTGAGAAGCAACTCCTGAGCACTTCTAGGCATGTCCCCACCCGCCAAAATAGATAAAATGTGTTTGGGACAGGGGCAGGGCGAAAGCACCTCAGGCCAGAGCACGGGCTTGAAGCAGGTAGTCCAGAGCCCCTGTAGGCCCCGGGCCGGGAGAGCCCAGGGCCAGCGCCCCCGGCACCCCCCCCCCGCAACACTGAGCCCCTCAGACGAGTAAAGGAGGCCTGCAGCCCCAAAGGCTCGTGTCAGACCTCGTACCCGGGCCCCCGCAGTGCACATCATGGGCTCTGGCCCGCGCCTCCCCGGCTGGACATTCTAAACTGACAAACTTAGCCATAGGACTCAATGGCAGAGCGCGGGCCCCGAGCCAGGCGTCACAGGTTAGAGCCCCCACCCTGAAGAACATTGCCGAATGACAGTGTTTTAAAAATGGACATTTAGGGGGCTGGAGCAATAGCACAGCGGGTAGGGCATTTGCCTTGCACTCGGCCGACCCGGGTTCTAATCCCAGCATCCCATGTGGTCCCCTGAGCACCGAGAAGAGTAATTCCTGAGTGAAGAGCCAGGAGTAGCCCCTGTGCATCGCCAGGTGTGACCCAAAAACCTAAATAAATAAATAAATAAATAAATAAAAATGGACATTTAGGGGCTGGAGCGATAGCACATGGGGAGGGCGTTTGCCTTGCACGCGGCCGACCTGAGTTCAAATCCCAGCATCCCATATGGTCCCCCAAGCACCGCCAGGAGTAATTCTTGAGTGCAGGGCCAGGAGTAACCCCTGAGCATCGCTGGGTGTGACCCCAAAAGGCAAAAAAAAAAAAAAATGGACATTTACAGGGCTGGAGCAATAGCACAGCAGGTAGGGCATTTGCCTTGCACGTGGCCGACCCGGGTTCGATTCCCAGCATCCCATATGGTCCCCTGAGCACCACCAGGAGTAATTCCTGAGTGCATGAGCCAGGAGTAACCCCTGTGCATCGCCGGGTGTGACCCCCCCAAAAAAAATGGACATTTACACCCACTGTATATAGGTAGAACTCAGTGCCTCTCTGGAGGGGACTCAGGCCTGGCTTGTTCCAGGAGTCCTCCCCGCCCTGTGCTCCCGCTACTCCTGGGGGTGTTTTAGGGACCACATGCTGGGGATTGAACCTGGGCCTGTATCCAGCCCATTGAGTCCTCCCTCTGACCCTTGGGCCCCACCCAGGATGAAAGATAAGCCCCCCAGGGGCCCGAGGTGCTTCCTCTCCTCTCCACAGCTCAGTGAGTGAGCGGGAACCCTCAGAGCACCCCCCAGCAGTGCTCAGGGCTTACTCCTGGCTCTGTGCTCAGGGTTCACTCCTGGTGGGTCTTGGGGGAACCCTCTGGGATGCCGGGGATCGAACCCGCGTCGGCCGGTGCCTTACTGTTGTACAGTTGCTCTGGCCCCTCCTGACACCATATTTGCATCTGGGCCAGGTTAGTTCCAGAAGGGCGGGGGAGGGGTGCCTGTGGGAGCCGTCCAGGGCCACTCCTTCCTCCCCGGGCCCCCAGACAGTCCGGGGCCTGCGCCCAGGGCCTGATTTCCTCTCTTTCCCTCCCGCAGTGTTTAGTGTCTCTGATCCAGGACAACTTCGGGTGGATGTGGGTTTTCTACTTCTTCATTGTCATGGTAAGTGCATGCTTTAAAAAAAAAAATACATTTTTTTTTTTAGACCCATAGTTTCTCACTTTAATTTAGCTCAAAGCCTGTCCATCCGTCGCTTCTTAAACCATCCGCAGGGACCCTTGGTGAAAAGTCACGTTTTGATACATCCCAGAGACACCTCCTTCTTCCAGGCCCTCCACTGTAGGCTTAGCCTTTGACCCTGGACTCAGGAGTACCAGTTTGTCTGCGGCCTCTTCCAGAACATTCTGCCTGTTGGGTAGAATGTGGAAATTCTGTCAGCAATTGCATCAGGCACTGAACAAGCCACTGCCCTGTGGAGGTGTTACTCTGTGTGTGTGTGTGTGTGTGTGGTGGGGGTGTCTGGACCCAGGCCTCAGGGAACAGCTCTGTGGGGGCCAGCGGGGGCTTCCTCTCTCCCAAAGACAGGACCTCAGACCCTGCTGCTTGGGCCTCCACCCCATCTCGCCAAGTCCCTCAGGAAGAGCCTGTGAGGGGATCACCCCAGAAACTGCCGCAGAGACTCACGGGTGCTGTGGCCAGTCTCTGCTTTGACCTCAGGCCGTGTCCACTCCCCCTCCAGCTAGTGCCTCGTTTGGGCACCTTTGCCCTCTCCCCTCTCCCTCCTTTTTTTTTGGCCACACCTGGTGGTTCTTAGGGGTTACTCCTGGCTTTGTGCTCCGGGCTCCTGCTGGGGCTCAGGTGCCAGGGCTTGAACCTGGCTCAGCCAGAAGTGCGGCGAGTGTCCTGCCCGCTGGACTACCCGGCCCCTCGTTCTCTGGCTTTTGGCGGCCGGCGTGTTTCATGAGCCTGATTCTTCCCAGAATCGCTTCCTCGTTCCTCCCCGTGCCCGACTCCCACTGCTCCGGCAGAACGAACCCCTCCGTCCTCCCCTCGCGTCCCTCCGCCCTCCCCTCGCGTCCCTCCGCCCTCCCCTCGCGTCCCTCCGCCCTCCCCTCGCGTCCCTCCGCCCTCCCCTCGCGTCCCTCCGCCCTCCCCTCGCGTCCCTCCGCCCTCCCCTCGCGTCCCTCCGCCCTCCCCTCACCTGCTTCTCCTTCCCCTTGCAGACCAGTTGCACGAACCTGTTTCTCTCGCCGCTGATCGTGCGGGAGATCCGGCAGCTGGTGCAGAGGCAGCACGCGCTCAGCGAGTGACCGCCCGCGGGACCAGCGCCGCGAGAGCCCCCGGGCCTGGCGTTTCTTGAAATTCCCCCGGTGGGGCTGTCTCCGGAAGCCCCGGCGTCACCAAAGCCCGGGTGCCCCCCCCCCCCACGGTGCTGAGCAGCCCTGAAGGCCGGGCTGTGTGTTTACACTACAGGAGTCACTGCTTCGTTTCCTCTGGGGCCCCGGGGCCAGCGCGGCGGTGCTTGGGGCGCACTCCTGGCTCTGCGCTCAGGGTTTGCTCACGGGACCACACGCGTGGTGCCAGGGATTGAACCCGGGCCGGCTGTGTGCAAGGCAGTGACCGCCCCTGCTGACACTACAGGAGTCCTCGTGGGTGCTTTGGATTGCTTCTGTGGCGCGCGCTGGACGCCCCGCGTGCTCTCCCACGCCTCGGTCCGGCCCTTCACCTTCCAGGTGCCGCTGCCTCCCCAGCCCCTGAGCTGCTGCTGACCAGGAGGTGCCCGTGCAGGGCCAGCGGGGCCTCTGCCAGTGGCACGGCAGCCTCAGTGGATCAGGGACCGAGACGGACTCAATCTTGGAGGCCTCACGTCCGGCGGGAGCGGCCGGGCCGGAAGCAGACATCCCGTGTGGGCGCCAGATTCTGGATTTCTCTGAACCCTGGCAGCACGGGTTCCTGCGGCTGGTGGGCGTCCGAGTCTCGTCTCCTGTTGCACCTGAAGTCCTCGGGGGCGTGTCCCCTGCAGCAGACGGGAGGTGGAGAAAATGGAGGAGCCCCGCCCCCTTTGCAGACTTTTAACCTTTTAGCCTGTCACTGCCCCCAAGGAACAGATCCCTGGGGCCCGAGGGCCAGCCAGCATCTCTTCTTGGGACCCTGGAGGCATGTCCTCGGGGCCATGAATTTTGTCTGCTCACTGTGGATGTTTGAGAGTCGTCTGTGTGGAGGTCTTAAACCGTCGGCCAGCTGGGAAGAAAGCGTGCCCGTGCCCGAAAGAGCCGCTCTCCAGGCTCGAGCTGGTTCTCCGAAACGGGGTGCGGTCACGACCTCGCTCGCATGTTAACCGAGTCCAGCGGATTCCCAATCAGCTGGCTCCTGACACAAAGGGAACATAGGAAACAGGAAGAGAAAATAAAGCGGCTTTTGTAACAAGCATGTCCACCTGGTGTTGACATACGTGGACCGAGGCTCCTGCCTTCCTGCTTCCGGCCCAGGCGCTGGCCTGGGGTTGCCGGGCTGCCTGGTGTGCCCCCTCCCCGCCATTTCCGTGATGCTTCTGGAACCTTCTTCGAGGGGTGGGGTCGGGCCGGGTGATTGAAGAGTCCGACCCAGAGGCCGGAGCGTTTTGCCTTGAATGCGGCCAACCCAGGTTGGATCCTGGCACCCCATATGGTCCCCCGAGCACACCAGGAGTGACCCCTGAGCATCACCGGGTGTGGCCCCCAAACAAAAACGAAAGCATCTGACGGCGCTTTCCTCTCCCCACACCTCTTGGCTCCGGCTCGGCCTCGGTTTCCTCAGCCAGCGCAGGGCGGAGCTCGAGTAGGCCCGAGCCGAGCCCAGCGTGCGGTCAGGGCCTGGAGGACCCGGGGCTCCCGGACCACGCTGGCTGCCAGGCTGCAGGTGGCGGGGGCGGGAGCTGTGGAGGGAACGTCCCTGTAGAGAACGTGGGCGGCGCCTGGGGTCCTGCAGCCTGATCCCGGCGGGCGAGGCTGGGCTGTTCACCGTGGGGCGTGCTTGGGGGATGCGCTGCCCGGCGTTAGTGGCCGTGGTTTTGCCGACCAGCTGGCTCCCTGCTCGGCCCCAAGTGCAGGTCCTGCCGTGCTGGTGGCCCCGTGGCTCTGCCTCCTGTCTGCCCAGGGCCTTCGTTGGAACTGCATCCTCTGACGTGCTAGGCTGCGCTGTGCGGCCTTGCGGTGTTTGCTGCTCCTCTGCGCCCCCCGCCCCCTTTTCCTTCCTCTTCCTCCTCCTGGTGACCCCTGGCCGCGCTCAGGGCCTGCTCCTGACTGCACTCTGGAACCACTCCAGTGGGCTCCGGGAAACAGGATGCCGGGAGTCGACCCCGGGTGGGCCGTGTGCAAGGTGAATGCCCTACTCGCCGTACTCTCTCCAGCACCCCCTGCTGCCCTCTTTTTTTTTTTTTTTTTTTCTTTTTGGGTCACACCTGGCAATGCACGGGGGTTACTCCTGGCTCTGCACTCAGGAATCACCCCTGGCGGTGCTCAGGGGACCATATGGGATGCTGGGAATCGAACCCGGATCGGCCGCGTGCAAGGCAAACGCCTTACCCGCTGTGCTACCGCTCCAGCCCCCCTGCTGCCCTCTTTATGACGGCCGAGTAATACTCCGTTGATGCTCGCGGTCTTCTCTCTCCAGCACCCCTTCTGCCCTCTTTATGACGGCCCAGTAATACTCCCTTGATGCTCACGGTGTTCTCTCTCCAGCACCCCTTCTGCCCTCTTGATGACGGCAGAGTCCGACTCCCTTGACTCCGCTGGCAGCTTCCCCGTCCGTTCTCCCGTCTCTGCGCGTTTAGGTTGGTTTCTGTCCTGGCTGTTGTGAAAATGCTGTGAACTAGAATCAGGGCCGCAGAGTCTTTGGGATGTGTTTCCGAGTCTGTCCGATCACTGCCCCAGAGCAGGGTCTGTGCGGCCCGCATTGTCAGGAGCCGCCCCGTGTTCCACGGAGAAGGCAGCCCTCGCCTCCCCGCCCGCTTTCCCTTCCCACTGCAGTGCCCAACTCCTTGCATCCGTGGCCTCTTCCTCTCGTGGCCGCGCATGGCCGTGTCTTTGGGCCTGGGGTCAGCTCTGTCCCCTGCGGCAGGGAAGGCCTCGCTCTGGACACGGCACTGGTTGTCTCTTCACTGCCTAGCCTGTTCTCTGATGAGAGAAGTTGTCAGAGAAGCAGCGAAACTCATCCAAAACGGTTGTCACAGGTGCGGATGAAAGGGCCATTCTCTGAGTGTTGTGGATTTTAATGAGATAATTGTATTGAAGCCTTCAGCATTTGACCATGCTCAGGGCTTACTCTGGGCCCTGCACTGGGGTCACTCTCGTGGGGCTCGGGTATACCGCGATCCTGGCCAGCTGCCAGGCAAGGCCTACTAACAAAAGTGCCCAAGGAGTTACTACCGCGTCACCCACTGTTTGAATCTTTCGGGGTACAAAGGGAAGATCTATAAGAAGTTGGCTGCCTTCTGAGGCTGGTGAACTGTCCGTGTCTGCAGAGCGGATGGTTTGTTGTGTGTAATAAATAAGCGGATGAACTGCCGTGAAGGAGCCCCGCCAGGTGGTTGCGTTCAGCGTCCAGGCAGACGGTGCCACAGCAGACGGCCCCACGTGATGCAGTGAAGGGCCGTGCCCTCGAAGGGGGAGCAACCAGACGGAGGTCGCAGACACAGAACTTGGTGCTTCACCCAGATCAGACGGCACAGCAGATCAGTTCCTCCTGGCGAGGCTGCTTTGGTGTCCTCTTAACATAGCAGCTGCCTTCCGCACACGAGTCGTCCGAGAGAGCAAGTTGATTATATATGAACGTGGAAGAAAATTCAAGATGTGGGGAAAGTAGTGTGGAAAGCAAACTTTTTTTTTTTTTTTGCTTTTTGGGTCACTCCCGGCATTGCTCAGGGGTCACTCCTGGCTCTGCACTCAGGAATTACTCCTGGCGGTGCTCAGGGGACCATATGGGATGCTGGGAATGGAACCCGGGTTGGCCGCATGCAAGGCAAACGCCCTACCCGCTGTGCTACCGCTCCAGCCCCACTTTTTTTTTTTTTAATCAAAGTCCCTCCCCACCCACTGTTCTCCCAGGAGACATCCTTATTAGCCACTACACAGATGGCACCAACGCCACCAAAACCCTTCGTGCTCTCTCGAACCCGGCTCACCGTCTTGCCTTAGACAACGCGCACGTGACCCCTGCTGGAACCCCACGCATGATTCCTGCTGGGCATCGCTGGCTGTTTTGCAAGACTCGGACAGAGTGCCTGAATCCGGGGGCGACATGGGCTGCGCAGATTGGAGGCAAGATGGCGCCGACGCCACTCAGACCCCTTGAGCTCTCCCGAACGTGGTTCACCATCTCGCCTAGACAACGCACAGCTCAGCATGCCAGGCATGGGACTCAACATGTGACCCCTGCTGGAACCCCACCCGTGATTCCTGATGGACATCGCCGGTCGTCATGCAGGAGTCAAAATGGCATTGAGGGGCATAGAGAAACCGCAGCAGTGGGCTACAGCGTCGCCACCTGCCCAGGCGGGCTGAGTCACAGCGCCGTCGGACATCGAGCCGTGGGGGCAGTGCGAACAGTGGCTCATCCACTGTGGGGAGCTGTCAGCCAACCACCGGGTGACCTGGGACTTGGCGCAGGTGTTTGACCTGGCACACACCCTCCACAATAGGGTCCTGCTCTGCCAGCTGCTCAGCAACCTCCGGGCGCACTCCACCAACCTCAAGGAGATACACCTGAGGCCGCAGATGCCCCAGGTGCTGCCCAGGGATGCAGGCAGGTGCCCTCCACCAACCTCAAGGAGATACACCTGAGGCCGCAGATGCCCCAGGTGCTGCCCAGAGACGCAGGCAGGTGCGTGTTTGCCAATGTGCAGATTGTTGCAACATGCCAAAAGCTTACATTCGGTAGACTGGGAACACCTGTAAAGGTGATTAGAGGCTGCCCCAAAATCTTCCGTCTCTCTCGGAGAGCTTGGCAAGCTGCCTAGAGTATCCCGCCCGCATGGCAGAGCCTGGCAAGCTACCCGTGGTGTACTAGATATGCCGAAAACAGTAACAACAACGGTCCTCGTTCCCCTGACCCTGAAAGAGACCCCAGTATGCCATCGGGATACACAAGCACACGACGGGATCGAATGGAGATGTTACTGGCGCTCGCTCGAGCAAATCGATGAACAACAGGATGACAGTGATAGTGATATAGTGAATCGTATTTAGGTAAAACCTTTCACCTGAGGACTTCAGAGGACTTTCTTCACCTGTTTCATACTCTCATCAGCCCCGAAGAATGGCCAGCGGCCACAGTCCAGCAGAGTGTTTGTTCATTTTTTTTTAAAAAAAGGGGCAGAGTTGGGGCTGGCGTGATAGCACAGCAGGTAGGGTGTTTGCCTTGCACGCGGCCGACCCGGGTTCGATCCCCAGCATCCCATATGGTCCCCTGAGCACCGCCAGGGGTAATTTCTGAGTGCAGAACCAGGAGTAACCTCTGAGCATCGCTGGGTGTGACCCAAAAAGCAAAAAAAAAAAAAAAAAAAAAAAAAAGGGCAGAGTCTGGTTTTAGCATATAATCTTCAATTATGTACTTTTTTTTCCTTTTTGGGTCACACCCAGTCATCAGGAGTTACTCCTGGCTTTGCACTCAGGAATTACTCCTGGTGGTGTCGGGGGACCATATGGGATCCTGAGAATCGAACCCAGGCTGGCCGAGGGCAAGGCAAACACCTTACCCGCTGTGCTATGGCTCCGGCCCCCACGTGTAGCCTTTTTATGTCTTATTTCCGGGCCACACCTGGCCGTGCTCAATCCTGGCGGTGCTTAGGGGACCATCTGCGGTGCCGGGGGTTATCCTGAGGTCGGTGTCTGTCATGCAAGCCGAGTACCTTAACCTCGGTACTCTCTTTCCCTAGTGACATTGAGGTTTGAGATCGGTCTGTGGTTTTAGAACTATCCAGTCACACGTTTGTCGTTTTTATTGAATCACCGTCGTAGGGTCACACAGAGCTGTTCGTGGTCAGGCTCGGGCACAGTGTTCCAGCACCCGTCCCTCCACCAGCCTGCGTTTCCCGCCACCACCAGTGTCCCCAGCTTCCTTCCCGCCTCTGCCTCCGTGGCAGACACTTTTCCTCTCTTTTTTTTTTTCCCTTTTTAGGACATAATCTTGATTTTTATTTGCCCCTTCCCCATCCTTGGTGGTCGTGATGTCTGGGAGCCACGCCGTGGGGCTTGCACACTTAGTGCTCACGTCAATTGAGCATCGGTCCTGGGGCTGCCGTGAGGCAGTGCCAAGGCCGTGGTTACCCTTGGCAGCTGCCCACCCAGAGCAGTGTCCGAGCCCCGGAGCACGTCCTCCCTCCCCACTGCCCAAGTCGCCGCAGGGGTGCTGGCATCCCCCCCCCCCCCGTGCTCCGGCTTGCCCGTGTCAGCTGCGGCCTGACGCCGGGTCCCCTGTGCCAGAGGTGGAGGCGTCTGGGCGTGTGTCCGGTGGCTGCCCCTGTTGCGTTGTTTCGCGTGTAAGGTCAGTCACTGGCTTTTTCATTAATTTGGGGACTTTTCCATTTTGTTTTGGGGCCACCCGGGCAGTGCTCGGGGCCCGTCCTGGCTCTGCACTTGGCTCCTATCGGGGCATGACGAGCCCTGTGGGGTGTCGGGGATTGAACCTGGATCAAACTGTTGGTCTATAGCTCTGGCCCTTAATTTTTTTTCTGTTTTTGCTTTTTGGGTCACACCCGGCGATACTCAGGGGTTACTCCTGGCTCTGCACTCGGGAATTACTCCTGACGGTGCTCAGGGGACCATATGGGATGCTGGGAATCGAACCCGGGTCAGCTGCGTGCAAGGCAAACCGCCCTACCTGCTGTACTATCATTCCAGCCCCCGTTAATTTTTTTCTCAGTTTTATTTTTTGTCTGTGGGCTTTTGTGTGCTCTAGGAGGCCACACCTGGTCTTGGCAGGCCTCATTCTGGCTGTGTTGGGTAGAGGGTATAGGGGTCCCGAGTATCAAAAAACTTCACCCCACCTTTGAAAAAATTCTCTGCGTGTCTCCGTGGCATCCATTTATCCAAGGGCCGACAGTATTCGCTCTGTTCCCCGGTTTTCCACCTTCTGCAGACTCTGGCGTTCGGGGGCCTCCTTGCCGGGGAGAGAGACCCTCTCAGGCCTGGCAGTTCTCAGCGAGGGGCTCGTAACTCCCAGCGAGTTGATTTCCCTGCTGTCCATCAAGCCAGGGCAGGTCCCAGGCACCGGACCTGCTCGAACCCTTCCCGTCTGCCCTTCCCAGACCATAGCTCCTGCCCTGACATGCCTTTCCCGCAGAGAACCCAAACAGGGTCTGGCCCTAGCTCTCACCCAGGGGCGTCCACCGCTGCCCTCCCTGGAGCTGTGAGTCTCTGTAGCCTGGCCGTCCCCTGGCCCCTCAAGAGTGGACACTCCCCTGGGCACATTGGGACTTCTAGGGGCTCTCCTAGGGCTCTCCTAGGGGCCAACCTGTCCCTTGTCAGTCACTTTCGAACTTGGTTGCATGTGGCTGAGCCGCTGGCCAGTGCACGGCTGTTGGGAGTCACGGTGTGTCTTGGCCACGAGGTAAAGGAGTTCAGCTGCCGGGCTCACGGGTCCAGGTGTGCGGGCGCTCTGGGCCTGCACCTGTGCATCCCGCCGGCCCGCGGCAGGCTCCTGCCCACAGCCTTCCCAGGCTGCTTCTGTTCAATGCACGCTTGTCCCAGCCATGGGTGGGCGTTAGCGGGGCCCCCCTGGCCTGTTTCTAATGACTAGGGGTGCTGTCCGTTTGGGGGGCTATTGGCCACTTGTCAGTCTGGGCAATAGCTTCTTTTTATTTGCTCGGTTGCTTTTTATTTTGGCTCCACACATGACGATGCTCAGGGGTTATGCCTGCTCTGCGCTCCGGAATCACTCCTGGTGGTGCTCAGGGGAGCGAATGGGATGCTGGGGATCGAACCCGGGTCAACTGCATGCAAGGCAAGCGCCTGACCCGCTGTGCTGTCTCTCCGGCCCCCGGAATTAGCTTCTTGATCCACTTCAGAACTGGACTGGGCGTGGACAGAGCACTGTGGGGCGAGGTGCTCGCCTTTCCCTCCGTCCTGTTCCCTCCCTGGCACCCCGTCTGCTTCGCGTCTCTCCCGAGAGTCAGCCCGGAGCAGGGGAGGCTCCAAACACACAGAACCCGCGCAGGGCTGGAGAGACGGGACAGCCCTCGTGCCCTGTCGCTTGCCTGGCGCGCAGCCGGCCTGGGTTCGGGCCCCAGCGCCCCCTGTGGCCCAGGGGAGGGTGAGACCCTGAGCGTCCCTGGCTGGCACCCGAGGCCTGCAGTGCGAGGAGGGTTTGTTAGGGTCCCGGCTAGATGGGCTCAGCTGGCTGGAGAGGCTGTGCCCGTGTCACGTGGCTGTCAGCCGTGGGGACCCACGGGGTGGCTGCAGCGGAAGCCAGCGCGTGAATGCACCGGCTTGTCCGGCCCTTTCCACGGGAACAAAGAGCCCGATGATTCACTTGGGGGATTGCACAAGGCGGGCCCGCCCCTGCTCCCCGCCCGCCCCCGGGCCTCGCAACCGGGCCTGGAGGGAGGGGCCCCTGCCCCCCCCCAGCCCCCAGTGACTTCCAGGAACCGCGGAGGGGAGCAGTAAGAGGAGGAGTGAGACCGCTTCCGTCTGGCACTAGGAGAAAACCCTGAGCCACCAGGAGACTCGGTCGCTGCCGCCCGCACGTGTGTGCAGGGGCGGGGGCGGGCGGGGGCGGAAGGCGAGGCGCCAGGGTGCCAGCGCCAGCATCCGGGGCCTTGGCAGCTTTCAGAAGAGCCCCTGCAGCTCTGGGTGAGTCACGGCGGCGCCTGCCCACGGGGACGGGGCTGAGGACGGGGTGACTCAGGCCCCGCCTAGGCCCGCCACTCAGTCAGTGCTCGCCCCCCTCAGGCAGGCCGTGGGTGCTGCTGCCCGCCCCCCTCCTTCCCTCCCTCTCCCTCCCTCTCTCCCCTCCCTCTCCCCTCCCCCTCCCCTACCTTCCCTCCCTCCTCCTCCCTCCCCTACCTTCCCTCCCTCCTCCCTCCCCTACCTTCCCTCCCTCCTCCTCCCTCCCCTACCTTCCCTCCCTCCTCCTCCCTCCCCTACCTTCCCTCCCTCCTCCTCCCTCCCCTACCTTCCCTTCCTCCTCCTCCCTCCCCTTCCCTCCCTCCCTCCCCACTTCAGACTCCCGTTCCCCCTCCTCATCCATGTGGTCATGGGGGTGTCACTTCCCACCCTCAGAGGCAGCCCTGGTGGTGTCCATATGCTGGGTCAGCCTGAGGGAGGGGACTGCTCACGCCCCCAAGGTTCTGGAGTGACATCCAGCCACACTCGCCCGGCAGCAAGCTCACCCGAGGACCCAGGTCTCCGAGCAGCCTGGGACCCGGGTCAGAGGTTCCTCGCCCAGGCGTGGCAGGTGCTGGGGTGACAGAGCCTCGGGCGGCTGGGGCGGGCCGCGCCCTGGGCCCCGCCCTGCTGCCTCCTAATTGAGTAACTGAGGATTAGGGCAGGAGGAATGTGTGGGGTTAGGACTTAGTCCATGTGGGCTGTTACAAGAAAAGTCTAAAATTGGGGAAATGAATTGCAGATTAGTGGCCCTCGGGGATGGGCTGATGGCTTCCTCATCTTAAAATATGTCTTCATTAGGGTTTTCTTTTTTTAGCACCTCAGGCTGATGAAAATTGCCTGAAAGGTGATTTATGGAAAACTGGGTTATGAGATCATACGTAGAGCAAGTTAATAAGAAATAGAAACAGGAACCAGAGAGAGTGCGCGGCAGTCAAGATGCTGGCCTTGCACGCAGCTGGTCCTAATTTGACCCCTGGCATCGCATATGGTCCCCCAAGCCCCACCAGGAGTGATCCCTGAGCACAGAGCCAGGAGTAAGCCCTGAGCATAGTGGGCATAGCCCAACCTCTCCCTGACGCCCACCCACACTAAATAAAAGTGCAACAAAATGTAGTGTCTGCATCTCCATGTACAAGATAAATCTGGGTCACCATCTCACACTACATTAAAAGATAATTCAGAATGAATTCTCACTTAAATATAAGAGCTAAAACTATAAAACTCAGGGAAAAAAGCAGGCATAAATCTTTTGAGTATTGAGTCCAATACAAATAGAGCTTCATCAGATTGAAAACTTATTTCAACTTGTGTATCAGAAAGTGAAAGAAACACATGGAATGAAGTAAAATATTTGCAGTTATGATAAGAAGATCATCTGCAAGGGGCCAGAGTGGCATCATAGTGAGTAGAGAGCTTGTCTTGCACGTGGCCGACCCAAGTTTGATCCCCAGCACCCCATATGGTCCCCCGAGCTCTGCCAGGGATGATTCCTGAGAACAGAGACAGGAGTAAGCCCTGAGCACCACTGGGTGTGCACTCCCTCCAAGAAAGTAAAAGAGAATTATAAACTATTGAAAGCTCTCTCAACACTATGTTAAAAGGCCAATAATCCGGGGCCGGAGCGATAGCACAGCGGGTAGGGCATTTGCCTTGCACGCAGCCGACCTGGGTTCGATCTCCGGCATCCCATATGGTCTCCCCAGCACCACTAGGAGTAGTTTCTGAGTGCATGAGCCAGGAGTAACCCCTGTGCACCGCCGGGTGTGACCAAAAAAGCTAAAATAAATAAATAAATAAAAGGCCAATAATCCAATTTGAGAAATAAGCCCAAGAACCTAAGAAGATCCTTCTCCAAAGAAGCTGTCTTAGTGATCCGTGAACACTGAACAAAGCTCAGCAGCATTAATCACTCGAGAAATGCAGACCGAAGTCACAGTAGGTGCCGCTTCCCACCCACAAAAAATACAGGAACTAATATTGGAGAATTTATGGAGTAATCATCTTCATTCATGGCTGATGGGATTCTCAGTGTTGGTCAGTTGAGAACAAGGTTTAACAATTCCCAGAATTCGAAGTATAATATCGTACAAATTCAGAAGTTCCCTTCTTAGGTGTGTGTACAAGAGAAATGAATACATAGACCACACACAAGCGCTCACTGCAACATAATAGCCCAAATTGGAAGCAACCCAAATTTTCGCCAACCAATACAATGTAACACATCTCTGCAGTGGAATATTATTTAGCTGTAAAAAGGGATGAAGTGTCGTCCATTGTTGCTTGATAAAGTGTTGGTCAACAGCAGCCCCTATAGTTGACGGTGCCCAAAACACATAGGCAGCCTGGGTGAGCACTGGACTGAACCAGCAGGTTTATGGAAGTACACGCAACAGACATCCACAGAATGAGGGACACATTTCTCAGGCCATCCCCATCAAGGAGCCTGAATATTTGGTTTGTCTTTGGACCACACCCAATGATGCTCAGAGGTTACCCCTGGCTCTGTACTCGGGAGTCACTCCTGGCAATGTTTGGGGTCCATAGGAGATGCTGAGGATTGAACCCGGGTTGGCTGCATACAAGACAAGTGCCCTTTCCACGGGGGACAAGTCCTCCGGAAGGAGCCTGGATTTTGATGCGTTCTGTACCGCGTGCTCCTCGTGACCCATATCTCCCAGTGGAAGAAGGCAAGTATGACCGCCCACAGGCTGAACAATTCTGCTTATCAGAAATGTTCACAAGGACCAGGGAGGGACAAAGGGCTGAGCACATGCTCTGTCCCCCCCACCCCGCGTGCCTCCGGGAGTGACCTCCAAGCACAGAGCCAGAAGTATCCCTTGTGTACCGCTTAGGTATGACCCCAAGCCCAAAAGATAAACCAACCTGAGATGTTCCCAAGAGCACATCTATAGAGAAAGTGGGTGAGTGTCCATGGGGCTGGCAGGGCAAGGACCAGCCTGCTGACGGGGCTTTTCCTGGGAGATGGGTGAGCTCAGATATTGGGGGCCAGGCCTGGGCACGACGGCAAGATGCATCCTGGTCAGCATGAGACCTGGGCTGGGTCCTGGGAGGGAGAGGAGATGGTCTTCGTAGTGATGGTTGCACAAGTTCACAAATGTATTTGAACTGCCCAACCTTAAACACCAGAAGCAAAGACTTTAGTGACGGTGCCACAGACCCATGAGTACATCTGAACTGCTAAACCTTCCCGAGGAGAAGCGGAAGAGAGGGTCCAGGCATTCAGCACCATCGGTTCCTGCCACTTACTGAAACGCACAGTCCTCAAAGACGGGCCCCCCCACAAGGGAAGCTGCTTAGACAAAGCTTGATGCAGATTGACTCGTTGAGTTAGCCAGGGTCTGGGGCCAGTGAAATAGGCTGGGCAGATTGGCCAAAGCTGGCGTTTTGTTTTAGTGTTTTTTTAAACTATACCTGGTGATGCTCAGGGCTTACTCCCGACAGTGCTTGGGGGACCATATGTGGTACTGGGGGTTACATCTGGGTCTGCCTCATTCGAGGCAGATGCCTTCTCTGCGGTCCTCTCTCTCTCTCTGTATTTCTCTGTCTCTCCTTTCCTCTCTCTCTCTGTGTTTCTCTGTCTCTGTCTCTCCTCTCTCTCTCTCTGTCTCTGTCTCTCCTCTCTCTCTCTTTCTCTGTCTCTGTCTCTCCTCTCTCTCTTTCTCTGTCTCTCCTCTCTCTCTATTTCTCTGTCTCTGTCTCTCCTCTCTCTCTCTTTCTCTGTCTCTGTCTCTCCTCTCTCTCTCTCTCTCTCTCTCTCTCTCTGTCTCTCTCTCTCTGTCTCTCTCTGGCCCTGCCGGAATTTCTGGAGCTGGGGACGCACATGGGACACGGGATGCAGCTCCCTTGGGAGGAGGTAAAAGTTTTCCCTGGTTTGAGTTCAGGTGAAGGAACAGCAGCCTCTGTCGTTCCGGGTGGCAGTGGACACAGGCTGGCTGGACGGCGAGCTCATGTCAGGCTCTGGCCGGGGACCCCATGCTGTCCTGGGGAGCAGGGGTGGGGGCAGAGTTCAGGGATTCTTGGTGGTGGGCAGCTGTGCTCGATGTTGTGGCCACACGATCTCGGGGGTCCTTCCCTCTGTGGGTGTCTTTCTGGACCTCTCCTCTGGCCGGGACGCCACAGACAGGGGACCCACCTTTCCGGGGAGCAGCAGGGGTGCGGCAGTCTAGAAGGGAGGGGCACGAGGCAGAAATGGCAGAAGAGGAAGGGGTCTGACATTTGGAAGGTAGCGGTGAAGCGGTGAAGCTGCAGATGGTCCACTCGAGCCTTCTCAGGAGGCCAGGGAGGCTGGGCACTCCGCCAGGCACCATCAAGCGCTGGTGGCGTCCACCCTGCATCGTCTCTGTGTCTCTTCACAACGCTTTTGGGCGCCCGTGGTTTCTGGCCGCCACGGGCCACAGGGCAGCAGCTACACAGAGGTCACCAGGCTGTCCCCCCACTTTCTGGGGGGTGAAGTGTCACACTTGGCCATGCCCAGGGCTCGGTGCTGGCTCTTTGCTCAGGGATCACTCCTGGTGATGGGACCGGGTGCAAGGCGAGCACCCAACCCTCTGTACCTCTCCCCTGCCCTGCCTTGGCCGGCCCCTTTCGCTGACTTGCTGTGTTTGGGTTTCAGAATGACTGACGACGCCTAATTGAAGCACGATGAATTATTACCACGGATTCGTATCTAGGATCTGGCAGCTCTCTTCCTGGTGGTCACGCCCCCTCCCCCCCACCCCCCCCACCGAATAAAACCCGCCTTCATGGGGCAACTCAGGTCTTGGCAAATATGACTCAAGGGTCAAATCTTCCCTGTCACCAATTTTTGTAAATAATGTTTTACTGGAACACAGCCACGCCTCCCCACTTTCCTGTTACCCACAAATGGAACAGGTGTGGCAGGGCTGTGTGACCCTAAAATACTTATCACCTCGCATACGAACAACTGGTGCCTCATCGTGGGAGGCTTTCCTGGTTGGCACCAGACTGTTCCTCATGGCCAAAGCAAACATCAGAAGCAGGCGGGGGGGGGGATGGGGGGGGAGGGGGGAGGGGTTGGAAGTTCCAGCGAGAACGCTGAAATCACCAGGTCACGCCAAAGAGATAGTACAGGTTTAAGATGCCTGCTTGGCGTGCAGCCAGCCCCGGCTTAATCTTGAGTACCACACACGGGCCCCCAAGCACGCCAGGGGGATGCCTGAGCAAGCACCAGGGGTCAGCCCTGAGCACTGCTGGGTGTGGCCTCACCTTCCAAATAAAATCAGCAGCTCAGAGGCGTGGGCGCAGAGAGACTGGGGACGCTGGGAGGAGCACGTCCCCGGCCCCGCGTCCCTTAGCTTAGAGCGAGAGTCTATTTTATGTCTTGGAATTTTGAACAGAAGAAACTGAAGAAATTGCGGAACCTAAGATAGCTGTTTCTTCACTACAAGAGATGTTAGTTCCTAAAATACTCTTCTAAGGCGTTTGGAAAAAAAAAAAAAAGATTATGAAACCATTAGAGGTTGAATTCATTATACTCTTTATGGGTCCGGGAAGAATTCCTTCCGACCGCCTGGAGCCGGGTGATGGGGACGGGTTCTGTCGGCTCTGCTCCCCTTGGGGCTGGCTCCCTGTGGCGTTCCTTCGTCTAGGTTCTTGTACACTTGTCGTCTCTTCTCCACCCCTTGGCAGCTCTCCGCTTGAGGGTTCTGTGTTTCCGCTCGCCTTTGGTAGGTTTTCCCACGAGTGCTTTGCTCTGGGGGGCTGGGGGCTGACTCCCGTGGCGAGGCTAGCCTCCTGCTCCCCGTTAGTCTGGTTGTTTGTACTGCTCACCTTCTCCCCAGTCCTTGCGAGACAGCGCGCTTTGTCTTTTGACATTGGAGGCACCCTAAGGGATTCTGGTTTGTTTTTTTTTTCGGCCATATCTGGCGATGCTCAGGGCTTACTCCTGGCTCTGTGCTCAGGATTTATTCTTGGAGGTGCTCAGGAGACCATATGGGATGCTGGGATTGAACCTGGGTCGGCAGCGTGCAAGGCAAAAACACCTTACCCGATGGACTATGGCTCCAGCCCCCTTAAGGGACTCCAAGACCACTATGTTTCATTCCTCCTTTAAAAGTGAACTGTCTTGGGGGCTGGAGTGATAGTGCAGCGGGTAGGGCGTTTGCCTTGCACGCAGCTGACCCTGGTTCGATTGCCAGCATCCCATATGGTCCCCTGAGCACCGCCAGGAGTAACCCCTGTGAATCGCTGGGTGTGACCCAAAAAGAAAAAAAAAAGTGAACTGTCTTGGGGCTGGAGCAATAGTACCATGGATAGCGCATTTGCCTTGCATGTAGCCAACCCCAGTTTAATCTCCCGCATCCCATGTGATGCCCTGAGCACTGCCACAAATAATCCTTGAGTCCTTCTGGTGTGGTTCCCAAAACAAAACAAAATGGGACTTGTCTTTATTTTTCCCTTCAACAAGGTGGCCTGTAGTGTTCTCTGTGTTTGATTTCCCTTTGGGCAGCGTGGGGACTTGAACCCAGGGCTTCACACATGCAAGGCAAGTGCTTTACTGCTCAGCCCAATTTCCAGTCCCCAGGGTAGCTCAGCCTTCTATTCCTGACATGGAAACGGAGACTCTTAAACAGAACGTCAGTGTAGGGTACCCTAAAGCAATTTAGCCTGGCACAGATGGCAGCTTCTCAAGCTTCAAGATGAAATATCCATTCATGTCTAAAACATTTTTCTGGTTTTATCTCCGGGTAATCTTAAACTCCTTTTGTGCATCCGGTGTATGTGTGTGTGCATGTGTGCGTGTGTGTGTGTGTGTGTGTGTGTGTGTGTGTGTGTGTAATGGTGGTGGTGGTGGTGGTGTTACCAGCATTGCTCAGGGCTTACTCCTGGCTTTGCACTCAGGCAGTGCTCAGGGCACCTTGTGGGATGCCAGAAATCAAAACTGGGTTGGACACATGCAAGGCAAGCACCCTCCCCACTGTGCTATCTTTGGGCCTTCCTCTTATTTTATCTGTACACAGAGAGGGTAGGGCATTTGCCTTGCACACAGCTGACCCAGGTTCAGTTCCTCTATCCCTCTCAGAGAGCCCAGAAAGCTACCAGAGTATCTCACCTGCACGGCAGAGCCTGGCAAGCTAGCCGTGGTGTATTTGATATGCCAAAAACAGTAACAAGTCTCTCACAATGGAGACATTACTGGTACCCGCTCAAGGAAATCAATGAGCAACAGGATGACAGTGACAGTGACACAGGGGACACTAGCTTTCTTTATTTTTTAATTGCGTCACTGTGAGATACACCATTACACAGCTGTTCATGGTTGGATTTCAGTCACACAGTATTTCAACACCCATCCCTCTACCAGTGTAGTTTTCCTAGTGCCAACGTCCCCAGGTTCCCTCCCATCACCCCCCACCCCCACCCCCAACTGTCTATGGCAGACGCTTTTCTTCTCTGTCTGTCTGTCTGTATGTATGTATGTATGTATGTATGTCTGTCTGTCTGTCTCTCTCTCTCTCCTTTTGGGCATTGTGGTTTGCAATATTCATACTGAAAGGTATCAAGAATATTTCTCACCTACTTTCAACCCTGCGATCTTGTCCCAGCTATTATTGTCACAGCGGTTGCTTCTCTATCTTACCTACCCTCAGTCTCACACACATACTTGTGGTTAGTTCTAATCATTGACAAGTCTTCCTAACCCCTGTTTTTCCTGGCCATGGATATTAATCTTCTACTGTATATTTTTTTATATCCCACAAATGAATGCAGCCATTCTATATTTGTCCCTCTCCTCCTGAGTCATTTCACTTACCATAATGCCCTCCATGCCCATCCATCTATAGGCGAATGTCATGACTTCATTTTTCCTGACAGCTGCATACTTTTCCATTGTGTAGATGTGCCATAGTTTCTTCATCCATTCATCTGTTCTTGGGCACTCAGGTTCCAGATTCTGGCTACGGTGAATAGTGCTGCAATGAACATAGGAATGCAAATGGTATTTCTGCTGGGACACCAGTTTTCTATTTTCTTTTTCTTTTCTTTTTTGGATCACACCCAGCGTTGCACAGGGGTTACTCCTGGCTCGTGCACTCAGGAATTACTCCTGGTGGTGCTTGGGGAACCATATGGGATGCTGGGAATAGAACCCCGGTTGGCCGTGTGCAAGGCAAATGCCCTACCCGCTGTGCTATTGCTCCAGCCCCTGGGACCCCAGTTTTCTTAAGTCAGAACATCCTCACCTGCTCTCCTCAACATGTGAAGTTGATTTGTAATCATGATCATTGAAAACATGTTTTCTAATTGCTTTTTCATATCTTCATATCTGCAATCCTAGGGGCTTTTTTTTTGTTTGCTTTTGGGTGACACCTGGCGATGCTCAGGGGTTACTCTTGACTCTGCACTCAGGAATTACTCCTGGCGGGTGCTTGGGGGACCAGATGGGGTGCCAGGGATTGAACCCAGGTTGGCTGTGTGCAAGGCAAGTGCCCTGCCCCCTATACTACTGTACAGCCCCAATTCTAGTATTTTTAGTTTCAAATTATTTCCTTAAGCAGCAGCTTCTCTTTCCATCGCATTCTGTAATTTTCTTTCATTTTCAGTTTTTGTTTTATTGAATGAAATCCATATCATATTGCTCTACAGCCGGACTATTCTGAGATTCCCTCTGAAGGGGGGCTAGCCTGCAGAGCCGTGAGACAATGCGTTTCTTTTTGTTTAAGATTGGCTAGAATTCTTTGGGTTGGGTTTGGGGGCCACATCTGCAGCAAGTCCTCCAGGAATTGGTGCTTGGGGAGCTGGGGATTGAATCTGGGGACCCCCCCCCAGGTTGAGTCTGGGCTTCAGTTCCCTGAGTCATCTCTCTGCCCACCATTAGATCAATGAACTCGTCAATTCATTTCATTTTGGGGCCACACCTGGTGGTGCTCGGGGCTCACTCCTAACCCGAGGCTCAGAGATCACTCCTGGCACCCTAGGGGGACCATCTAGGGGACCCTGAGTCGAACTCTCCTACCCTTAACCCTTTCATGCCTATGGACCTGCACTCAAAGCCATAGGGCCCAGCTGGCCCTCGGCCAATCAAGCAGACCCCGTGGCTGCTTTCCCAGCCTGTGCCCCACCCCCGGGCCCCTGCACTCTCGTGCCCTCTTCTCGGTTTGAGTTTCCTTCTTCACAGTCTACCTGCTTCTAGTTTCAGACAGACGCCACCGTGCCAGACTTCCGTTCCCGGGGGAGGCAGAGACAGTTCATTTGTGGTGTCTGAGGCGAGGCCCCGGGTATCAGCCGCAGGGTGGGTGGGCGTGCCTTATCCTGGGTGTGGGAGCGGGGCCTGGGGGCTGGAGTTGGTTCCAGACACTGCCTTGATGTCCCACTCGCCTGCCTGACTCCCTGGGGCTGTGACAGGGAAGCTCGCACCAGCCCCTTGGCCTCCGCCCAGCCAGCCGCTGCTGCTGTCCACACCAGGAACAGCCCCTGAGCACTGCCTGCCGAGCCGCCTAACACAGAGAAGAAGGAACCCCAGAGGAGTGAGGACGCGGGTGTGGGGTGTTAGCAGCGAGCACTGTCGGCGGAGCAGGCAGAGAGTGTGGGGGCCAGTGTCTCCCTGGCGAGCACTTCCGGTATCACGAACCAGGCCCCCACCCAGCAGGTTTTGTGCAGCAGCATGAGATGCGGGGGGGGGGGGGGGGGGAGCAGCAGGACATTCGGCGGGGCAGGCGGGAGGGCGCTGGACTGGGCGGGGGCACAGCCGGTGCCCTCAGGAAGCTGTGCACGGGCCTGGGTGACCTGCGCCCCATCTTGCACCTGTCCAGAGGCTGTCTCCCTCCTCGGGGTGCGGTTTGAGCGCCCCACCCTGCAGCAGAAGGGCTGCCCTGGGGAGTGTGCACCCGTAGGAGGAGAGAGCGCCCCCTGGAGGGCGGTGCTGGCGCCGCCGCCACTGGCGAGCCTCTGAGCTTGGAGGTCCTGGACCAGGTGGTTTCTGGGTCACACCGTTCTCTGCTGGATTTCCTGCCTTGTCTATCGCCCCAGGAAGACTCCCCAAATGCGTTTATTTTTAGTGTGGAAAATGCATTCTCTAAAGGCCGGGGGAGGGAAGAGCGAATGCGTCAGACCGCTACGCTCAACTCACGTGGGTTCTGAAGCCAGGGCGCGCGTGCGGGCCGACCCAGCCCATTGGGACAGGTCTGACGTTTGGGGGTGCAGGAGGGCGAGCGAAGAGCCCCATCGCCTGGCCGTCGGTAGCGCTGATGGGAGAGGTATTTGGGAAGGCAAAGGCCGGCTGCCAAGCAAACCCGCGGCTGGAAAAAAGAGCATCACAAGTTTTATATGACCCAGCGGTGTCCCGATGCGGTGGGATTATTTTTCCCACTTTCTGGTTTTGCCACAGGAGAGGGGACGAAGGGAGGGAGTGGAGGAGTGCTAAGATGCCCAACCGCTGGGCTTCCCGCAGCTCAATTACCAAGGGGCGTTTAAAGACGTCCACCACCACAGACACAAAACAGCCTTCAGAGAGCGGCATGCCCTCCTTTGAGAAGCACTCCAGCTATGGCTGGTTTCTAAGACGATCTGTTTCTCCAAGGAGGGATTAAGCGGAGTGAAAAAGGAACAGAAATAAAATGAAAGAAAACACCAGCTCCCCATTCCTGGGCCCATGGCAGGCATGACTAATCAACCACACAGGTTTTTCTCTGGCGCCTGAGAATGGATCAGAAGTAAGAAGCGCCCTCTATGCTGGTTCAAAGTGAGGTCTCTGCAGCCACATCTCAGCTCAGACCCTTAAATTTTTTATTTTTCGCTTTTGGGTCACACCCGGCAATGCTCAGGGGTTACTCCTGGCTCTGTGCTCAGGAATTACTCCTGGCAGTGCTCGGGGGACCATATGGGATGCTGGGAATCGAACTCGGATCGGCAGTATGCAAGGCAAACACCCTACCCGCTGTGCTATTGCTCCAGCCCCAGACTCTTAAAATTTTAGATTAGTTTCTTTATCTGCCAGATAGAAATTATATATATATATATATATATATATATATTTGTATGTGAGGGTGTGTGTGTGTTGGGGCCACACCCAGCAGTGCTCAGGGGTTATTCCTGGCTCTGTGCTCAGGAGTTCCTCACAGTGCTCAGGGGTCCATACGGGATACCAGGGATTTACCCCAGTTGAGCCACATGCAAGGCAGATGCCCTCCCCGCTGTTCTATGGCTCTGGTCCCATAAGTGACATTGGTCTGGCTCTCATGGGGCGGTGGGGAGAGATGCAATGAATCCCACTCTCTAAAGAGCTACTGACCTAAGTCGGCACACCTTCATTCAGAAATCACTGGACTTCCTCTAACTCCTTATTCTGGGACAGTGACCAATGAGTGTCTGTTGAGTATTTACGTGCTGGCCTGGCCGTCTCCCTTCCCGGCGCTGCCACCCCCGCAGCATCTAGACATGAGAACTGAGCCATCAGCCTGCTTGGCCTTGTCACCCGGAGCAGCCCTGGGGACCCCTGAGCATCACTTGAGAGGTCCCCCACACCCAAAAGATCACGAACAGTTTCTGTGTCCCAGGGCATGTATTATGATGCTGAGAATCTGTGACTATCCAGATAAAGTACCAGTTTTTCCCCTCCTTTATTTAAACACCATGGGTTACCACGTTGCTCATGATGCAGTTGTCATATGACCCAGCGGGGGGCACTCAATGTTCCAGCCCCAACCCCTGTCCCCTACCCCCCACCACCACTGCCCTCATTTTTCCAACCACCCCTCAAGCCTGCCCCCATACCAGGCCCACAATAATTTGATTGGGTTTGTTACCACTAAGTGACCAATGCAATGATCAAATAATACTTCAGTAACAGAAAATTTGTGGAATTGTGAAATTGTTGTATCTCACCATGGGGACACTGAGTCCTTGTCTGCGGGTTTCCTGAGCTGTTTGTTGTTAGCTGAGCCTTCTGTGCTGTTGTTTCCATTAATCGAGCTTGGTCGGCCCCTACATTACATTCCCATCTAATTTGGTGCGCGCCTCGGAGAGTTTGGCGCCATCGAGCAGCCACGAATGCGGCTGCACGCACTGGAAAATGCAGAATATCTCACTGGGCAGTGAGCTTCCGAGGAGGCGGCGGTGGCAGGGGGTGTGGGCGTGGCTGCCGAGCTTCCAGAAGCCCCAGGAGAGGAGTGGGGGAGGCTGCCAGCCCCCACTCCCAGAAGGTAAAGCATCAGTTGTCCGGAAGTGATGTTTACAATTCTCAGTTGAAGCTGGGAGTCTTGGAATGTAATGACACACTGACAACTTGTCAGTTTACGTTCATCTGTCTCACATGAAAGAAAAATATTATTTAGGGGCAAGAACGACAGTCTAGCCCCTGGGGCTTGGGAGCTTGCCTTGCGTGAGGCCGACCAGGGTATAATTCCCAGCCCATATGGAGCCCTAGGACCACAGGGAATGATCCCTGAGCATCACTAGGTGTGACCCTTGTCCCCACCAATAATTCCCCCACAAAGCCAGTACATGAAAAGTGTGTGCTCTTACCTCTGAGCTGTGCCCCCAGTTTTCAAAAATTTGTTTTAAAAATTATTTTTATTATTAAAATTTTTATTAGTGAATCACCGTGAGGTACAGTTACAAACTTATGAACTTTCATGTTTGTATTTTGTTTCCATCCCTCCACCAGTGCCCATTCTCCTCCACCAATGTTCCCAGTATCCCTCCCACCACCCCCACCCCAACCCCCACCACCCCACCCTGCCTCTGCGGCAGGGCATTCCCCTTTGTTCTCTCTCCTGTTGGGTGTTGTAGATTGCAATAGAGGTATTGAGTGGCCATCATGTTTTCGGTCTATAGTCTACTTTCGGTACACAGCTTTCAACCCGAGTGGGTCCTTCCAACATTCTCTACTAGGTGTTCCCTTCTCTATCTCAGCTGCCTTTTCCCCTAGCATGTGAGGCCAGTTTCCAAGCTGTGGGGCAGACCTCTTGGTCCTTATCTCTACTACTCTTGGGTGTTAGTCTCCCATTCTGCTACTTTATATTCCACAGATGAGTGCGATCTTTCTATGTCTGTCTCTTATGCCCCCAATTTTATTGGAAATGATCGCCATTAATCCGTGCCTAAGTTTTAGTTACACCGTATGATGGGTTTTCTTAGCAATTTGGTGTGTTGGTTTGGTTTTGGGGGTCACATCTTAGAGGTGCTCAGGGCTTCCTCCTGACTCTGCTCAGAGATCACCCCCTGGAGGCTCAGGGGACCATCAAGGGTGCTAGAGATCAAACCTGGGTTGAACCCAGGTTACCTGCATATGCTAGGCAAACAAACACCTTGTATCTGAGCTAGAGGTCCTGGACCAGGTGGTTTCTGGGTCACACCGTTCTCTGCTCGATTTCCTGCCTTGTCTATCGCCCCAGGAAGACTCCCCAGATGCGTTTATTTTTAGTGTGGAAAATGCATTCTATAAGGGCCAGGGGAGGGAAGAGCGAATGCGTCAGACCGCTACGCTAAACTCACGTGGGTTCTGAAGCCAGGGCGCGCGTGCGGGCGGACCCAGCCCATTGGGACAGGTCTGACGTTTTGGGGTGCAGGAGGGTCAGTGAAGAGCCCCATCACCTGGCCGTCGGCAGCGCTGATGGGAGAGGTATTTGGGAAGATGAGATGCTTTTAGGAAACACACTTAACTGAAGGGAAGAAATATATTTATTTATTTATATTTTGGGGGTTATTTTTTTGGGGGGGAAAACTTGGCAGCGCCCAGGGCTATTCTGGACTCTGTGCTCGCGAGTGACCTCTGGCAGTGCTCAGGGCACCATATTTGGTGTCCGGGATCAAACAGGTCAGCTGTAGGCAAGGTAAGTGCTCTAACCCTTATGCCATCTCTCTGGCCTCAGGAAGGGGGTAAATTTAAAGAGAAAGAGAGAGAGGGGGAGTGGGAAAGGGAGGGAGGGAGAGAGAGGGAGGGAGAGAGAGACAGAGAGGGACAGAGAGGGACAGAGAGGGAGGGAGAGAGAGGGAGGGAGAGAGAGACAGAGAGGGACAGAGAGGGACAGAGAGGGAGGGAGAGAAAGAGAGGTTCCTTAGGAGGGAGAACATGGTATCCCATGCTTCTGCAGGGTGATGTGAACCCCAGAGCTTTCTCGGTGCATGAGGCCGGAGCTCTGAGAGTTCTTCCCGCCGAGGGGCGTCCCCCGAGTGTCCTGGTAGGGAGAGATCCCCATGTTTGGGCAGACAGACCCACACGGCTGTGGCCGAGACCTTGGAACGTCCAACTGTTTCTCAGCTGCACAGTATTAGTCACCCTGCAGTGTCGCCTGTTGAGGCCAAGGTGAGTACGACACCACACACAGCTTGTTTTTCACCGGAAATCTGTGCCTTTGACTCCTGCCCCCCCCCCCCCGCTCCCCCCCACCGCCTCGTGACTGCTAGTCTGTTCTCTGCATCTAGGACACTTCTGAAATTTTTTTGTAGGGATTCCACAGCTAAGTGAGAGCATATGGTGCGCTGTCATATATCCGCTCTCGTTTCTATCAGGTGTTGTTTTCACGCTGGAAAAGAAATTCAAAGAGAAAGCAAGAAAGGGTGTGAGTTTGCTCTGGACCGGGGTGTAGGGGTGGCCTGTGAGGGCATCTGACTCAGCATCTTGTGGCGCCCCCTAAATCGGGATGGGGAGGGGCCCTGGTACCCAAGGCTGTGCCTGGGGGAGCCCCCCCACCTCCCCTCTGGGGGACTGCCTTGCTGTGGAGGCCCACAGCCAGAGTGTCAGGGAATGAGCTTCCTGTGGCCGTGGGTGTGACTGTGACCGTGGCTGTACCAGGACTGTGGCCGGGGCTGTGACTTTGGTCTCGGCTGTGATTGTTATGGCATACCTGTGACTTTGGCATGACTGTGGCCGTGACCATACCCGTAGATGTGACCACGGCTGTGACAGTGGCCGTGACTGTAGTTGTGACCATACCTGTGGTATGACCATGGCTGTAACTGTGGCTGTGGCTCTAACTGTGGCTGTGACTGGCCGTGACTGTGACTGTGGCCGTGAACGTGGCCTCCGGGGCTGTGTGATGCTGCCCAGCGCCCAGCCCTCCTCCTGGGAGCACCGCGTCCTCGCATCTACCAGACGGCCCTTGGGCTGCTCTGCCCTCGCCCTGCTCCCCCTCCCGGCCGCCTGCTGTCTCTCTGCAGACAGAGCACTCAGGGAGGGGAGGGCGAAGGCGGTGAGAAGCGGCCAGTGTGACGAGGAGGGGTGGGGGGACCCCTGAGCTCCGGAGAGTAGAGGCTCCCCTGGGAAGAGCCACCAGGGCTTCCTGCTGTGCTCGAAGGGAGTTTTCTGCACCCCCAGCCCTGCCTCCACCCCTGGGGGTGGGGGTCCGTGGCCCCCAGCGCCCTCTATGCCTGCTGGTGGGGGAGGGGACCCCCCAGAGCAGCCGCCCTGGTCTGGGGGCCGTGCTCGCCCCTCCCCCAGATCCATGAGGTTTCCACCCCAACACAAAACGGCTCTGAAGTCCACAGCGAGAGCAAATAACCAGCAACCCTGATGGAACCAGGGGCAGGCACTCGGCCTCTGGACTACGAGTAGTTTAGGGGGTCATTTTCCATTCTGGGGCTCGAACCCAGGGCCTCCCATTAGGGGTACTGCAGGGCCTATTAACAAGCCTTAGCGCGCACCGATGGCCAGGAAAACGGCTCCGGGGTCTGCCTGGACGGGGCCTGGCGCTGACCCCAGCTCGGCGTGGTCCCGCCAGCACCACCAGGAATGCCCACCGAGCACCCAGCCCGAGCAGCCTGGACCCACCCAGCCGTCACCGAACCAAAGCAAATCAAAGCCACGCTGAGAGAGTTACGGTCTCTGGATCTGCCCACGGGACTGGCCAAGGGGCCCCGCCCACAAAGGATCAAAAAATGTAAAGGGCTGCTAGTTCATGGGGAGGGGGGTGGTAGGAGAGCAGTGGCTTCATGTCTGAGGCCCTGGGTTCAGTCCCCCACATCTCACACACACATGCGTGCGTGCGCACATACACACACACACACACTACACACACCACACACTCCCCCAGACCACACCCCATACACACACCACACACCCCATTCATACCACGCCCCACACACCACACACACCCACACCCCACATCCCCGCACACCACACACCCCACACACGCCCCACACCACACACATCCCACACCACACACACATTACACAGACCCCAGAACCCCTCACACTATAGACACACTCCCCCACACTACACACACACATCACACATCCCATACATACCACCTCCCCCACAACCCCCACACCCCCCACCACACACATACCACAACACGCCCCACACACCACACACACACTACACACATCACACACATCTCACACCCCCTCCCACACCTCACACACCTCATACACATCACACCCTCACCATCACCCCCCACACCCACCACCCCTACACCACACACATCCACACACATACCACACAACCTCATACACACCAGCTTCCCACAGCACATACCACAAACACACTCCCCACCATACACACACTACACCCCATACACACTACCTCTTCACATCACATACACCTCACACACATCACCCCCACACCCGCACCACCACCCTACACCACACACACCCACATACACACCACACCCCCCATACAGATCCCCTCTTCACACCACAAACACACTCCCCCACACCACACACACTCCCCCATACCATACACACACATACAAACACACTCCACACCTCATATGCACCACATCCCCACACCACACACACTCCCCCATACCATACACACACATACAAACACACTCCACACCTCATATGCACCACATCCCCACACTACACACACACACACACACACACACACACACCTGCTACACCACACATCCCCCCATATACACCCTTGCACCATACACACCATATGTACCCCCATCCCCACTACCCCCCCCCCCCACACACATACATAAACACCCGCCACCAACAAAATAAAATGGAAAGGAGCTCTTGGCTGGTGATTGGTAGAGAACCGTGAAGCAATAGACCCAAAGACCGTGAATCCAGCCTGTAGGATGGATCCGAATCCCCTTTACAGTTGGGCCACGTACCTGCCATCTCCCAACTCCCATCATGGTGTGAGAATTTCAGGCTAGACAGAAGGAAAGTTGGAACTCTCCTACGTCTAAAGGATTACCCAAAGTAAGACTCATAGTCATTGATGTGAAAAGGGGGAAACAAAAAGGAAGCTGTAAAAGTGCTAGTAAAATACGGCAGATTGAAACCAATGTTCCGCGTGGAGAGAGCGCGGAGCTGGGGCCCCACCTTCAGGAGCAGCCCCTGAGCACTGAGTCGGGAGGAACCCCCAAGCATTGCTGGGTGTGGCCCCAAAACAGTGTTAGTGGGGCTAGGAACGTGGCTCAGTGGCTGAGCACTGGTTCTGCATATGTGAGAGCTGAGTTCAATCTTGGCATGCCATTCCTCTCCAAACACACACACACACACACACACACACACACACACACACACACACACACACAGAGCCAGAGGCATTTTTAAAATGAGAAATTAGAAAAGTGACAGACAAATTTGAAAAATTCTACCACACAATAATAATAAACTCTGGTACTCAGTCCCACTGAACTATAACTGGACATGGATTTACTGAGAAGTATGTGCGTATGCTCAGAGCTTCCTCCTGGCTCTGTGCTCAGGATCATGCATGCTTGGGGGACCACATGTGGTGCCGGGGGCTAAGCTGGGATCTGTAGCATTCAAGGCGAGCACCTCAACCCTTCTATCACCTCTCAGTGTATATCTGACGTGTATATTTTATTTATTTTTATTTATTTATTTATTTATTGCTTTTTGGGACATGTATATTTTAATACAGAAAAACCTACATACTGAAAATGAAGTCAGAAGACAGGTTAGATTTTGCAATCTTCAGTGGAAAAAAAAAAGTGTGGGAAAATGTGCTTGTAATTCACATCAAACCAAGAGATGGAGCTTTCTGTCATGTGTCTATATAAGTTCCCCCCGAGCCGAGCCCCGGGGTGGAAGGGGACTGTCCCCGCAGTGTCCTCAGCCCAGGCCCGGGCTCCCTGCCTCCGCATCCACATTCATCCTCACCAGTATTCCATGCGGGCCAACTGTGCCGACCTCGTGGGTAAATAATTTGTCTAGGTCACACCACTGATACTCAGCAAAGCTGAGACCCAAACGCAGGGATTCTGGAAGCTTCAAGTTTCCCATTCTAGAAGCTTCCTGATATATATGTAGCACTGTAGCACGGTCATCCCATTGTTCATCGATTTGCTCGAGTGGGCACCAGTAACGTCTCCATTGTGAGACTTGTTGTCACTGTTTTTGGCATATCGAATACGCCACGGGGAGCTTGTCATGCATGCGAGATGCTCTCGGTAGCTTGCTGGGCACTCCAAGAGGGACGGAGGAATCGAACCCAGGTTGGCTGCGTGCAAGGCAAATGCCCAACCCGCTGTATGTATATATAAACTATTATTATTTTTTCATTGAATACCATGAGATACACAGTTACAAAGTTGTTCATGACTGAGTTTCAGTCATACAGTGTTCCAGCACCCGTCCCTTCACCAGTGCACATTTCCCACCCCCAGTGGCCCAGTTTCTCTCCCACCAACCCCCCCTGCCCCCGCCTTACCTCTGTGGCAGGCACTTCTCTCTCTCTCTCACTCACTTTTCTCTCTCTCCTCTTGCACATTATGCTTTGGTTACAGCTACTGAGAGGTTTTCACGTTTGTCCCTTTTCCTACTTGCAGCACTCAGCCAGAGCACGTCTTTCTTCTCTCGAAGTCAAAGTGGTCCTCTGTCTGCCAGCTGCCTTGCCCTGCCCCTGGAGCCAGCTTCCTGACATTAGCCACGGGGTTAGAAGCGAAGGAGGACCACTAAACACGTCGGAGATGCTCAGTCTAACTCGCGCTACACGGAGGGCCGTGGAGAGTCTTCCCTGGAGGGAGGCCCGCCTGAGTTGGGAACCAGCAGGGGCGTAGGGCGAAACAAATGTCTTTGGGTGGGTAGGGCGTTTGCCTTGCACCCAGCCGACCCGGGTTCGATTCCCAGCATCCCATATGGTCCCCTGAGCACCGCCAGGAGTAATTCCTGAGTGCAGAGCCAGGAGTAACCCCTGTGCATCGTCGGGTGTGACCCAAAAAGCAAAAAAAAAAACAAAAACAAAAAACAACAAATGCCTTTGGGTGTTGGGTCGGACCCTGGGGCAGGCAGAAACACAGGTCCCTCCCTCTCGACCAGACATCTGTCCCTCGCCTTCCCCTCTTCTGCACTGGCCCCGTTGGCTCTCCACACCGACCTGCGCTCTGGCTCAGCCAATATGGGTGAATTTTTATTTTTTTGCTTTTTGGGTCACACCCGGCGATGCACAGGGGTTACTCCTGGCTCTGCACTCAGGAATTACTCCTGGCGGTGCTCGGGGGACCCTATGGGATGCTGGGAATCAAATCCGGGTTGGCTGTGTGCAAGGCAAGCGCCCTCCCTGTTGTGTTATGGCTCCAGCCCCTAATATGGATGAAGTTTTGTCCAGACGGGCCTGGACATCTCGACGGCACCCCCAAAATGGAGTGGGGGTGTCTCTCCTCGCTTCATGGCTGGGGTCCAGGAGGGCAAAGGCGAGGAGCATCACGCATCACGCAGAGGGTCTGGGGTGACGGGGAGTCCTGGGCCACTTCTCCCCCCGCCAGTCTGGGGCACGACAAGGGACCCAAAGACTCAGAGACCCCCAGGACGGTGAGCCGTGCGCACTCCAGGGAGAGCCCCAAGCTTAGTCGACCTTCTGTCACAAATGACCTTGGAGAGGAAGCACGGCCCGCAGGCGCCAGGTTCGCCCACAGTGCTCATCTGAGAGGTGAGGTGCCCCCGGGGTCCGCACTGTGCTGACGGGAGGGGCAGGCCTGGACCCAGTTCCTGCCCACTGGCCGCACAGCAGAAGGCCTCGCGGGGGTTCCTGCTCCTCCTTGTGCCAATTGTGGGGGCCAGGCAGGGGCTCCTGACCCTTCCGGGTGGGGCCGAGAACAGCCCGCGCCTTCTGCCCGAGTGACCTGAGGGACCCTCTGTGGCATCTTCGCCTGGTCCTGCAGTTTCTATCAACGGACAGGCACAGACGGCCATCACCTGCCTTGGCCGTCAGCTTCTCTCCGCAGGGAAGAAGGGTGGGGGGACCCGTGGGATCTCTGGGGCCTCTGCCTCCCGCTGGCGGCCCCCCGGGTCTGCCAACTCGAGTTTACGCAATGGCGTTTAGTGCCCCGCCTCCGGCCAGTCCACCAGTCGGGCCTGGCGCCCACAGGCCCAGAGTGCCATCAGGGCGCTCACTGCAAAGGCAAGGGCAGCTCAGGACCGTGGCGCCGACCTTGCCGCCTGCCTTTGCTCCCCGCTGACCTGCCGTCTGGGGGGCTGTTCCGTGCTGGACTCTTGGGCGGCAGCTCCCCGAGAAAGGCAGGGACTCGCCAGGCCAGCGGCCACTGGCGATGATTATCCGAGTCAAGCCACAGGCTCGTGCTCCTGGAAATAAGCTCCCCCGCTCCACCCCCCCTCCCGCCCCCTCCCCCACCCGACTTCCTGCTGACAGACCCTTTACAAAACAAAGAATCTGGGCCAGAGTGGCTGGATTCACATCACTTGAAGAGGACCCACACGAAGAGGACCCACACGTTCCCAGGTTTCCTGGTGTCTCGAATGGCAAATGTTCTTGCTGCGATGATCACCCCGGTTTCTCCCACAGAGTCCCGAGAAAGGGAAGAGCCCTCAAGAGCTAACACATCTGTTCGAGGGTTGGCCAGAGAAACCTAACATACAGGGGTGAGCCACGGAGAGGGGTAGAGCTGTCGGCATGCAAGCCTGACTGATGAGGGCACATTCTAGAAAGTGTATGGAGAGGCGAGTTCACCATTGTGTGACGGTCACCAAACTCATGTGGTCGAGACCACCACACATCCAGGCTGCCTGGGGTATAGACTATTGGGGTCATCTAGGTGTGTGTGTGTGTGTGTGTGTGTGTGTGTGTATGTGTGTGCGCGTTATGTGTGGTGTGTGGTTGATCGAGGCACTTTTAAGATCTTGGACTGGAGCGATAGTACAGCAGGTAGGGTGTTTACCTTGTGCATGGCCGACCTGAGTTTGATCCCCAGCATCCCAAAGGGTTCCCCAGGCACTGCCAGGAGTAATTTCTGAGTACAGAGTCAGGGATAACTCCTGAACACCGCTGGGTCTGACCCCCAGCCCCAAAATTTATTCCTTGGCATTGGAGAGATAGTACAGGGGAAAAGGCACGTACCTTGCACAAGCCTGACCCTGTTTTTTTGTTTTGTTTTGTTTTTTTGCTTTTTGGGTCACACTCGGTGATGCACAGGGGTTACTCCTGGCTCTGCACTCAGGAATTACTCCTGGCCATGCTCAGGGGACCATATAGGATGCTGGGAATGGAACCCGGGTTGGCCGAGTGCAAGGCAAATGCCCTACCCGATGTGCTATCACTCCAGCCCCCCTGACCCTGGTTTGATGCCCAGATCTGCCCGTGAGCATATGCCCTAGGCACCTCCAGAAGTAATCCTTGAGCACAGAGCCAGGAGTAAGCCCTGTCCCCCTCCAATAGATAAAATTTCCATGTTGAAACTAGCCCCTAACTGTGCCGGTCTTCGGAGGAGGCCTTTGGGAGGTCGCGTTCTCCTCTCTGACCCAAACACTGTGGCCTGGCCTCTGCTCCAGAGAGAGGCGGATTCAGTTCCAGGGAAAACAGACAAAGTGGGGGCATCTGAGGACATCCCCAGCGAGAACTTGGGGGATGATTACCAGGGGCAGTGGAAGTGTGTGCTAGGAAGCAACCAGAGTCCTCTCTGAGAATGCGGTCTTTTTCCAATGCCGAAAGCTCCTGGCTTTCATGTTTGCATTCCGGAGTCTAAAAGCAGTGAGCCTCAAATAAATATCTGCTCCCTCGCTTCGGGTCTCTAACATGATTTGTCCTGGAGGGCTTTATTCACTATAAACTTGAGCACCCATTTCGGACTCGGAGCAAATCCAAAGCCATCAGGATACTTCCCCGTGTTTGGGGGTTTGGTTTATGGACCACACCCGGCAGTGCTCAGGGATTACTCCCAGCTCTGTGCTCAGGGATCATTCCTGGCAGTGCTTGGGAGACTGTATGTAGTCCTGGGGATGGAATCCGGGTTGGTCACATGCAAGGCAAGTGGCTTCAGCCCTGTGCTATCTCTCCACCCCAAGATCCTTCCCTTTCTCAAGACCTATCTAGGTCAACCAGTATGCTGTGTGGAAACAGTCTTTAGAACTTCCATGAAAGGGGCTGGAGTGATAGCACAGCAGGTAGGGCATTTGCCTTGCACGCGGCTGACCTGGGTTCGATTCCCAGCATCCCATATGGTCCCCGGAGCACTGCCAGGGGTAATTCTTGAGTGCAGAGCCAGGAATGTCACACCCAGGAATCGCTGGGTGTGACCCAAAAAGCAAAAAAAAGCCTTCCATGCAAGGGGCTGGAGCGATAGCAGAGTGGGTAGGGCATTTGCCTTGCACACAGCAGACCTGGGTTTGATTCCCAGCATCTCATATGGTCCCCTGAGTACCGCCAGGGGTAATTCCTGAGTGAAGAGCCAGGAGTAACCCCTGTGCATCGCCGGGTGTGACCCAAAAACCCCTGAGCATGGCCAGGAGTAAGTCCTGAGAGCCAGGAGTAACTCCTGAGCATCACTGGTGTGATGCAAAAGCAGAAAAAAACCCAAAAAAAAAACCACCACCCAAATAAAAAAAAAACAAAAAAAACTTTCATGAAAGAAAAAAAAACAAAAAAAAATTCCATGAAAGAGACCTGAAATAAAAGTCGTGTGTGTGTGTGTGTGTGTGTGTGTGTGTGTGTGTGCGCGCGCGCGCACAGACGCGCGCGGGCGTGCTCATGTTAGAATCAAGTATAGCAGGGGCTGGAGCGATAGCACAGCGGGTAGGGCGTTTGCCTTGCACGCGGCCGACCCGGGTTCTAATCCCAGCATCCCATATGGTCCCCTGAGTACCGCCAGGGGTAATTCCTGAGTGAAGAGCCAGGAGTAACCCCTGTGCATCGCCGGGTGTGACCCAAAAACCAAAAAAAAAAAAAAAAAAAAAAAAAAAAAGAATCAAGTATAGCAGGAGATTAATACAAGTGATGGCGAAGCCGAGGAGCAAAGAAATAAACCTGCAAGGGCCTGAGAGACGACAGCAGGCAGGCGCTGGCCTCGCACGCAGCCAACCTGGGCTCGGTTTTGTTATCCCGTAGGGTCTCCCGAGTCATTCCTGAGTGCAGTCAGGGGTGACCCCTGGGCACAGCTGGGTGGCTCCCCCATACCTCCGGGGGGAAAAAAGAAATCTCCCCCTTTCCCTTCTGTCCCAGCACCACCCCGCACCCACAGCCCGCCACGCCCCCCACGCCCCAGATCAGAGTCGTGGAGCCCAAGACTGTGAGCCTCGTGTCCCCTGGGCTGTGAGCTCCGGCGACGGTCCCCCAGCAGTTCAGACCCGGGAGAGGGGCCGTGTCCCCGCAGGCACCCCGAGGAGCCCACGCCCAGAGGGCGAGCGCCGAGGACCCTTCATCCGCAGGGCTCGGGGGCCACTGGGGGAGTCTCGGCCTGGCCCCGATGCAGTTTGCCGCCCACGAACCCTCTTGGCCCGCGGAGCTGCCCCGGGGCTGGGACCGCTGAGTCAGCGCGATGGCACAGTGACTCACTTCTGAGTAAAGGGTCTGAGGAAATTCGGGCCCGGCCCACAGCCCCACGAGATTTTCCTGTTTACTCCGGGCCAGGAGAAGGGGGAACTTCTGTTTGTGATGCTGCGGCTTCGTCCGGAGAGCCAGGCCGGCCCGCGGGGTTCGAGCTACGCATGCGCAGTTCACCAAGGGCGGCAGACGCTTGTGCCAAGGGCGATGGTGCCACCTTAACGACAGGACAGACACAGTTTTTTGGAAAGTGGTTTTTCCGAGGGTGTGAACCAAGGCCCTTTTCTCCTTGATTTCCATTTGGAAAGGGACACTTGGTTTACCTCAGGAAGTCTGTTGCAGTCAAACGGGGCTTGAAAATTGTGGGTTCTGAGAATTTCCTGTTGAATGTGTGTGCTTGCCCCAAATACCTCCCCCATGCCCCAGCGTGAATAAAGAGACTTTTAAAAAAGCTTTATTATTATTATTATTATTATTATTTTGCTTTTTGGGTCACATCCAGTGGTGCTCCGGGGTTACTCCTGGTTCTGCACTCAGGAATTACTCCTGGCAGTGTCCAGGGGTCATCTGGGATGTCAGTGACCAAGCAGCTGTGTGCAAGGCAAGTACCCTGCCCATTGTACCATTGCTCTGGCCCTATAATAAACTTTTCTTTTAAAAATAAAAAGCCTTTTAAAATTTTTTTTTGGGGTTTTGGGTCACACCTGGCAATGCACAGGGGTTACTCCTGGCTCTACACTCAGAAATCACCCCTGGGGCTGGAGCGATAGCACAGCGGGTAGGGTGTTTGCCTTGCATGCAACCGACCCGGGTTTGATTCCCAGCATCCCATATGGTCCCCTGAGCACTGCCAGGGATAATTCCTGAGTGTAGAGCCAGGAGTAACCCCTGTGCAGAGCCAGGTATGACCCAAAAAGAAAAAAAAATCACCCCTGGCTCCAGCCCCCGGCCTTTTTAAATTTTTGATCACACCGGCAATGCTCAGGGGTTACTCCTGGCTCTGCACTCAGGGATTACTCCTGATGGTGCTGGGTGGACCATGTGAGACGCCAGGGATTGAATTTGGGTCAGCCACGTGCCAGGTAAAATGCCCTACCCACTCTGCTATCACTCTGGCCCTTAGAAAAAAAAAAGACTTTTAAAGAAATATACATCTATCTATGACCACTCGAGAAATTCGACGATCAATGGGATGATGATGATGAGAGATAAAAGTGGAGACAAAAAAAAATAAAAAAGAAACTGTAGCTGAAGTCTATTAATGTTCCAGGGAAATCGATTGACAGTATATTTATTGGAAAATTTATAGCCAATCATGGGTAGACTCACTGAAGCCCTTGTCATCTTTATGGGAGCATGTGGTGTTGGTTGTTTCTGTTGGAGATAAATGTATGTGCGCCGTCTCTCGGAAGAACCTGTCCTAGAGTTAGAGTAGTTGGCAGGAGGAAGGTGGCAGGAATTTAAACATATCCATGTGGATCTGCTACTCGGCACCTTCAGGGACCTGGTGAGGGGAATGCTGGCTGCAAAGGCATCCTGAGGCTGCCCCACCCCGGCCCCCGGCGGGGTCAGAGACACAGCAGGCTTGGGTGAATTGCCAGAAATTGTTTTCTTCCTCCAACTTTTGCTTATTAAAAATGTTAACCTTATAGAAAGGTTGAAGGAATGCCATGCTTGGGCCCCCGGCCACAGCACAGCAGGGCTGGGGGGTTGGGGGGTGGGGAGGTCGCTCAGGCTGCACACAGCTGCCCTGGTTCAACCTCCAGCACCCAGTGTAGCCTGCCAGGACTGGTCTCTGAGCATAGCCAGGTGTGGCTCCGAAATACACAGACCGGAGGGGAGGGGAAGGGAGGAAAGGGAAAGGGGAAGGGAAGGGGGAAGAGAAAGGGAGGGGAAGGGAAGGGGAGAGAAGGGATAAAAAAAACCTTGCTCACGCTTCTACATTCTCCCTAGCTTTGGAAATTCTAAATCTAACCCCAGTGCATGTGTGTGTGTGTGTGTGTGTGTGTGTGTGTGTGTGGGTGGGTGTGGGTGTGTTTCTCCACATCAGCAAACAACCAGGCACACCAGTAGGGTGTCAGAGAATTCAACAAAACTCAGTTCTGAGACTCTACTCAACACTGCGTCAGATCCCAAGGCTGATACCGGTGGCCCCTAAGAGCCGCTCCACTAGCCAGGCTGGCTGTTCTCCGAACATCCACTTCCCACCAGCTGTGAATCAGAGATTCCCAGACTGGACTGGGCAAGCCTCGGATGGGGTGGGGGCCAATCCCTGGGAGGCTGGTCATTGCCTGGGCAAGGAGAGAACCTTCATCTGGGCCTTAGAGCCTGTTCCAGCCTGTGGATTCGTCTCTTTGAGGTCTGAGGGGATGATTTAACTGGTCTCTTCATCCCCATCTTTCCCAAACACTGGAATTTAGGTCACAGGCTTGCGCAGATTCACACAAGACGGGTGAGAGTATGTGCTCTGGCTCACATCAAACCAGCGGGTGCATCATTATTGCTCTCTCATCAGTGCTCAGTTTTGACCCATTGATGGAGGTGACTCTCACCAGATCTCTCCACCATCAAGGAACAGTTTCCCTGGGGGCATTTAGAAATGACCTACCAGTGACTGTGGGGCCCAAGGCGAACGCGTCACACGTTGCTGTTGTCCGACAGAGGGTCTCCCATCATCTTAGCCTGAATCGCTGTTTTCACTGAGGGCTGGAGGATCATGATTTCCAGTTCTATCATTTTTGTCTTTTTTTTTTTAAAGCTGGTACTTTGGAGGTTGGGGGGACTTGTTTTCCCAATGACTATGCACATGTGGATTTGTTTTATTCCTTGTTTTACCAATTACAGTTGTTATTCATTTGGATGCTCCAATTGTTCCAGACTCGGCCAGGAAGAATCCCTTCCAGCTGGCCACTTCCTGTTCTTTGGGGACAGTTTATGTCTGGAGCTACTTTCCCTGCTGTAGGTTTGGGAGCAGCTCCCGCTCCAAGGGACAGAGGACACGATAATACTCAGTCAGCCATAGCGAAGGAGTCACTTCCTTGGCCATTTAAAATAAACTTATCTGGGTTAATGTGTATTAAGTACTGTCGGTGGGCAGTGTGCCAAGCATTTTCCACGCCTCGGCTCATTTTATTCCCATCCTAATTCTTTATGGCAGATACCCTTACTTATTCCCATTTTACAGACCAAATCGGACTCTAGAGAAGCTAAATAAATGGCCCAGGACCATACAGGTAGCAAGTGGAGGAACTGAAGTCGCAACTCAGATAGTTTGGATTTCAAAATCAAAGGAGGAGGAGGAGGAGGAAGAGGAGGAAGAGGAAGAAGAAGGAGAAGGAGAAGAAGTAGAAGGAGGAAAAGAAGAAGAAGAAGAAGAAGAAGAAGAAGAAGAAGAAGAAGAAGAAGAAGAAGAAGAAGAAGAAGAAGAAGAAGAAGAAGAAGAGGAGGAGGAGGAGGAGGAGGAGGAGGAGGAGGAGGAGGAGGAGGAGGAGGAGGAGGAGGAGGAGGAGGAGGAGGAGGAGGTGTTTATATTCTGCCCCACCCCTGCCTCCAAACCCAGGCTCTAAGAGATAGGTATTGAGCTGGGGATATGCATGAAGGATTAGAACTCAGGTACGCATCTAGAGCCCCGGGCTGGATCCCTGGCACTGTGTGGCCCCCCCCCCCCCCCCCCGCTCCCAGGAGCAATCCCCTTGCACCTGAACTGGAAGAACCCCCTGAGCAGTGTGTCTTTGAAACCAAACAACACATTAAAAGACTGATAGGTAAGAAGAAGGAAAGAAAGAGGAGAAGAAGGGACAGAAGCAAAAAAAGAAGGAAAGAAGGAAAGAAAAAAGGAGGAAGGGAAGGAGAGAAGAAAGAGAAGGAAAGATAAGGAAGAAGGAAAGAGAAAAATCTCTGGGAACTCTGGTAACCTTCGCGTTACTTCTGAGCTGCCCCATCACAGTTTAGGCTAATGGGGTCAGCCCACGGCAAAGCTCTCTCCGGACGCCCAGTAGCCTCACAGGATGCACTGGAGCTGGGGCTCGGACTTCCTTTTTTGATTGTTTCGTTTTTGGGTCACACCCAGAGGTGCTCAGGAGTCACTCCTCGCTCTGCTCTGACATGCAGGACTCGCTCCTGGAGGGCTCACGGGGTGGCTGGGATCACAAGGCAGGCGCCTGTCCGCGGCACCCCCGTCCTGGTAAGAGGCTTTCAAGCTTCTCAAAGCTGCACGCATCGCCTCTGTCCCTGGCACTCAGAACTTAGGTGTGGTGAACTTAGTCCTGGCGAGGCAGCCGGCAGCAGAGCTCTCATCTGTGAGGGGTCCTGGTGGGTTTCATCCCCCGAAGCCCCCCCAAATAAAAATAAACATTTTTTTCTTTTTTGGGTCACACCCAGCGATGCACAGGGGTTACTCCTGGCTCTGCACTCAGGAATTACTCCTGGTGGTGCTCAGGGGACCCTATGGGATGCTGGGATTCGAACCTGGGTCGGCCGCGTGCAAGGCAAACGCCCTACTCACTGTGCTATCGCTCCAGCCCCCTAAACATTTTTTTTAAATCTGTCTAGGTTAGGGCTAAAGAGGTAGTACAGGGATTAAGGGACTTGCCTGCGTGTGACTGACTCTGGTTCTGTCCTTGGCACCAAATGATGTTCCTTGAGTCTCCCAAGGGTGATCCCCGAGCACTGAGCCAGGAATAAGCCCCGAGTCCTGCTGGATATGGTCCTATAACAACATCCCTGTTCAGGTTAGTGGACGAGATGGGTGTGGGGGGTGGGGGAGGGAAGGAGGGTTGCTGCTAAGATTAAGTAACTGGTCTCCGTCTCCGTCTCCTTGTTTGGGGACCCAGGGGAAGCCAGGGCGGGCGGGGGTGGGGGGGGACAGGGGGTGGGCGGTGTGCCAAGTGGAGGTTGTTGATCCCTGTAGGACGGGTCCCTTCTCAGAGTCTGCAGGGAAGGTGCCCCGGGGCGCAGAGACACCTCAGCTGGGCAGAGTTCTCCCGGGACCTCAGGTCCTGTTCTGGGTTCAAGGGTGAGTGGCTCTATTATCCCATAAGGAGAGAAAACTTCCTCCCCTAACCGGAATTTCCAGTTGTGGTTATGACTCTAGGTGTAGCCCCAACTCTCGGTGTAATTACACTGCTCCCAGAGCGAAGGTCGCCCCAGAAACCGGCCAGGGTCCTGCCCTCCCTTCAGGAGTGGAATCTGGGTCCTGTCGCGTGTGTTTGTTGGCCTTGGGGACACACCAGCAGTTCTCAGCGGAGGCGCCGGCTCTGCGCACGCCTGGCAGTGCTCCGGGGACCAGACGGGATCCTGGCCCTTCACCCCACACGGTCTCTCCGGCCCCCTCTGCGCCTCTTTCCTTTTCTCTCTTCCATCTGCGATGCTGGGGAGGGGAAGACTCACCTCCCGCCTGCCCCCCCTTTGCGGGGACAGAGCCCCGAGGAGCTTACTTGGGGGCTTGACCCTCAGGGGCCCATTCAGATAAGGAGGAAGAGGGACCAGAGGCAGGGGCACAGCCCCCGGCCCGGGAACAGTGAAACAGGCCTCAGCTGCCAAGAGCGGGCTCCTGCGTGGGTGGCCCCGGAGTCCAGAACATTCTCTAGACCCGTTTCCCGACCCAGGTCTAGTGTTCCCAGTGTGCAAGTGCAGACCTGAGAGACCCACTTCCCAGACATTCTGCTCGAAAAGATGTGCAGAACCAGTTTCTCCTGAAATTTTATTCATTTTTTATAAAAAATGTTCAATTAAAAATTTTTTTTATTTTAGAAAGTCTCTGTCACTGTCACTGTCATCTGTTGCTCATTGATTTGCTCGAGCGGACACCAGTAGCGTCTCTATTATGAGTCTTGTTACTGTTTTTGGCATATTGAATACGCCACGGGGAGCTTGCCAGGCTCTGCCGTGCGGGCGAGATGCTTTATAAAGTAGTTCACAATATTTAATTACATTTAATATTCCAACACCAATCCCAACACCATTATACTTTCCCACATCCAATATTTTGATATTTCCATCCCGAATCCCAACCCCTGCCTCCAAACAAAACTGAAATAATATATTTTGTATTGTTTGTTATGAAAAACTGCTGAAAATGCTCCAAAAAAGTTTCCTTAGAGGAAAGAGTGTGAAGATGGTTGTATTTAACCCAGGGGCCATTAAGCCCTTCTATAAGAGATCACTAACATGTTGTTAGAGGTTGAGCCTTGTGTGCCTATATATATATATATATATATATATATATATATATACATACATATATATGTGTGTGATACAGTGAGATATATACATATATACATATATATACATATATATCTCACTGTATCACTGTCATCCCATTGCTCATTGATTTGCTTGAGTGGTCATGAGTAACATCTGTCTCCATTGTAAGACTTGTTACTGTTTTTAGCATATTGAATACGCCACAGGTAGCTTGCCGGGGTCTCCGAGAGGGGCGGAGGAATCGAACCTGGGCCAGCTGCGTGCTACCCGCTGTGCTATCACTCCAGCCTATATATACATATAATATATATATTGCTAATATATATATACACACACATATATCTGTATAAAAAACATTTCCCTCTAAGATTGGTTGCCTCCTGCTTTGAACCCCATCAGATGTGGTGGTCTTGGAGTATGGGTAGGGTGTGTGGTATGCGGCCCCTCGGTCCAGAAACAGGTTCACTCGGGTGAGGCTCAGCCCGAGTGTGTGGAGAATGGCCGTGAGCATGGCAGTGGTTGAGTTCTGGAGGTTTGCAGCTGCCGTGGCCCGGTCCCTTGGGGCAGGAGGGGTGTGTCTCACCCACCCCCTCCGGGGTGCCCTGAGTGAAACAGCCTGGTGCACGGTCCAGTGGCATTCTCCTGAAATTTTAAAAATGGAGAGCATGTTTGTATGTGTGTACACCTCAGCTCACACCCCATCCACACACCCATCCACACACTCATCCACACACCCATCCACACAGCATCTACACATCATTCACACACCATCCACCCACCATTCACACACCATTCACACACCCGTCCATAGACCCATCCACACATCATCTACACACCCATAGACACACCCATCCATACACCATTCACAAACTCATCCACACACCATCCACACAGCATCTACACACCATTCACATACCATCCACAGAATCCACACACCCATGCACAGACCCATCCACACATCATCTACACACCCATAGACACACCCATCCACACACCATGCACAAACTTATCCACACAGCATCCACACACCCATTCACACACCCATCCACATACCCATCCACACACCATCCACACTGCATCCACACACGATTCACACATCATCCACACACAATTCACACACCCATTCACACACCCATCCACACACCATCCACACATGATTCACACACCCATTCACACACCCATCCACATACCCATCCACACACCATCCACACTGCATCCACACACCCATTTACACATCCATTCACACACCATCCACACACCTGTACACGGACCACATTCACACACCCATCCACATTATCTCCTGTCCAAACTGCATCCACACTCACAATCCCATCTAGGTTGAGATTAAAACACTAGAGAGCTCTAATTCCCAGGTACTATGGTCCCCCCAAACTCACAGTTAAGGGCTCCCTTCCAGAGGATGGATGGCCCAGACTTCACTAATGGGCTTTCTGGGCCTGCCTGGGTGAACAGGAGAGGTTCTGGAGACTTCCTGACTCCCAGGAGATTTCAGGTCCCCTTCCCACCCCCAGCCCCCTCCAGAAGGGATCGAAGTGACCCTTGAGGGCTCCCTGCTCTGTCATCCTTGCAGCCACATCTCTTACAAAGGAATGTGGGGTTTGGGCTATAAACTGACGGACGGTTTTTGTTTTGGGGCGTCCACACCGGGAGGTGCTACAGGCTACTCATGGTGGTGCTAGGGGCCATACAGCGTGTGTGTGTGTGTGTGTGTGTGTGTGTGTGTGTGTGTGTGTTTGGGCCTCATCTGTATGCCCCCTCTCTGGACATGCAAACATGTCCCTGGCTTGCATGTTCCATCACCTAAACACAGAGTGTGAAGCCAGGTAAAACCCGCCACTCCTTGACTGTCCATAATGGCAAAAGTCCAGCAGGATCAAAGGAGACGCTGGAGTCTCGCCCTTCTCCCAACACGAGGGCAGTCTCTGCCCCCCGCCCCACGTGCTTCCAGGGGGCTGGTCCCCACTGTGTGCCCTGTGGGGAGCGGGGGGCTTTCCTCTGTCGCTCACTCCGGGCACCGTCTTCTCCCCTCTCTGGATGTAGTGGGGCTAGTGGGGTTCTCTCTTCATGAGCCTAAGTGATGGGGTGCAGATGTCCTGGGGGAGACACCCCAAAACCATCCCTAGGAGGTTTGCTCCCCGCAGCAGGCGGCCACAGTGGGAGAAGGGAAGGGAAGGCGAGAGTTAGCTGGAGCTGGGGGGCTGTGCAGCCTCCCCAGGTGGTAACTGGGGCTGGTGGCTGGGCGTCCCCCCCATCCTGGACAGTTGAGCTGGACCGGATGCCCGCTCCTTCCCTGGGCCGGAGAGGCTGGCTGTGTGCCACCGGTCCGACTAGGCACCGTGGCCTCAGGCCCGCCATGTGGCTTTGGCTGTGCTTTCTTCCCAGGCCTGCCAACTCCTCCCTGGGAGGGGAACGTGCTGGTCAGGGGGCACAGAGTCTGCAGTCCTCCGGCTGGTAAGGGGGTGTGCACCCAGGGGGTCTGACCCCCACCTCCTGCTCCAGGGAGGGGAGCAACCGGACTTGTGTGTGTGTGTGTGTGTGTTTGTGTGTGTGTGTGTGTGTGTGTGTGTGTGTGAGACACCCAGTGATGCTCAGGGTTTACTCTTGGCTCTACGCTCAGGAATTACCCGGTGTTGCTTGGGGGGGCCATATGGGATGCCGGGGACTGAACCCGGGTCTGCCGCATGCAAGGCAAACGCCCTACCTGCTGTACTATCGCTCCGGCCCACAACCAGACTTTGTGAAGTGTGGGGAGGAGGACTGCCAGCCTCTCGGGGGCCCCGACCCAGACCTCTGCCATTTGCCTTATCCTGCGTCTGCCCATCCCTTGGGGACCCGCAGGAAGGAGGTGGGATGTAAGTTCCTCTTGCATTCTCACTCATAGCAGAGAGTGGCAGATTCGCACAGAATGGACGAGGGAGTTCAACAGGACACAGCAGACCCCAGATTTCTTGGGGATCCCTGTCCACAGGGATAGAAAAGCCCATCTCTGGGCTGCCCCCCCCCCACATTCCTTACCCAGCAGAAGGGCCTCTGCCCTGTGAGATAAAAAGCACCATCGTATGCATGCGCCACCCCCCACCCCTACAGGGGGACCCCGAATGTGGGCTCCACTTCCCATCCTGCCTGACTCCTCAGCACGCAGGCGCAAGGCTGTCCTGGCCTTGGTGCAGACCCCGTGAGCCCCTGCTGTCTCTCTCAGCCGCTGGCTCTGTGATGGCTTTCCCAGATGCCTGAACCCCAGACGCAGCCCGGGAGAGGTTGTTGATGGCTGTTGGGGGGGTAGTGCTCCAGTCTGGCCACCACCTTTGTTGGGGTGGGGTCCAGGGTCTTGCCTGTCTGTCCCCCTACTGTCCCCTGCTTGAGTCAGCCAGGGATGGAATAATTCGCTGGCCCCCGGACAGGGGTTTCTGATGGAGCAGAAACCAGGAACCGGAGCAGGTGGGGCTGGATTTGGCAGGATTCCGCTGGATTTGTTCCCCGTACCCAGGCTGACCCTCACGCCCTTTCCTGAAGTGGACACAGCCATGTCTCAGCTCTGAGTGGCCTCTCCCAGGGGAACTCGGGGTGATGGAACCCGGGTCCCCTCCGCCTTTTTTTACAGTTTTGGTGCACGGAGCAGCAGCAGCAGCCCCTGGGAACGTCTCTTTCCCCGTGCCTCCGTTTCCCCCTCTGTCCAGTAGGAGGCTGACATAGTAGGCACTGCCGCCTCTCATGAGGGTGAACTGAGTGGACACTTAGGGCAGCACCGTGGCCGTAGGACCGGGCCCGTGAGTAGATGACATGTCTGAAGTCTTGTTCCCGTCACCCCAATGTTCCCGAAATGGGGTGTAGCCGGGCTACAGAGGCTTGAGTTGGGACAGTCACTCACTCACCTCCAGGCCATGCCATTGTCACTCTCGTTCCCTCTATGAGTCACTCGGGTCTGTCCGAAGCTGCGCCATGTGGGTCCTTTTTTTTTTTTTTATTTTTATTTTCTTTTTTGGTTAAACGCTTCTAGGCCTTTCTCCCCCCAGCCCTGGCCTGCTCGGCTTAATGACTTCCATGAGCCTGCCACCCACGGCGTGAGGCCTGACTCTCTCATTATTCCCCCACGGAATCGTCTCCCCCTCCCAGCAAAGCCTCGCGCTTCGGGGCCCGGTGGCTGAGTTCATGACCACTGGCCCCGCTCGCGCCGAGGTCACTCGCGTGGGACCCGCCTTTCCTTCCTTCTCCAGCCCACTGCGGCCTTTCCTGGCCGCTTCCCAAATTCCTCCTCTGCTGCCCTGCTCCGCTGTCTCTGTGGAGGTGTGGGACCCCGGGCAGAAAGCCTCCACCACAGACGCCCCGGCCGCCAGAGCCTATTATACTTGGACGCACTTCTAAGCGCCCACTGAGAGTTTCCGTCCGCTCCCTGCGAATTGCAGTCCTTGAGCTGGGGGGAAACGGGGCATCAGAGACTGGAGCTGGTGAAAGAAGAGTCAAAGCAACACGCAGACCACGCAGAGGTCTGGCCCAGGAGCTGGGGGCAAGGGGGCAAGAAAGGAAGTGAGGTCTCAGCACCAGCCTCTCCTGGGAACTGGAGTGGGGGGTGGGACTCTCAGTCCCCGTCACTTACCCTGCTCCTGTATCCGACTTTTCCTGCTTTGTGTCAAGGTACCTCAGGGGAACAGCAGCAGCCCTGCCCACCCTGTGACTGTGACCCAGACAGGGAGGGCAGAGAACCTGGGTCAGAGGTCGGCACTGAGCCCTTCCCTCTGCCTTGAATCACGCTCCCGGTCCTCCTTCCAAGGGATGTTAACTGAGCATCTATTCTGTGCCCAGTGCTAATTTAGGGGTTGAGAAGACAGTTCCTGTCGACCGGGGAGATGACTTTCCAGGAAACCAATTCGCAAGGAGTATTTGTTATTTTCACTGTTGTTGTTTGCTTGGGGGGCGGGGGGCGCATTGGGAACTTACTCCTGGCGCTACTTGGAGGACCCTCTATGGTGCCAGGGCTCTAACCAAGTTGAGCTGCACGGAAAGCAAGTGCCCTACCCGCTGTGCTCTTTCGGGCCCTGGGTTTATTTGGATTCACAGGATCATAATGATCTAGATGAGGACTTGGCAAATGGCAGCTTTGGTCCGGCGCCAGCCCTTGGGCTATTCCTTAAGCTCAGTGAGCTCAGAATGATTTAGAAACATATTTTAAAGGATTGTAAAACAAAGCAATCTCTTAGGAGGCCTACGCCTCGTCACCCACTGTTTGGCCTTTTCCAGGGAAAGTTCCTGAGTCCTGGCACGGATATGGGGCTTGAAGTGAGGTGGCCCAGTGTTCATAGCACCCCGCCCCCTGGAGCCTTGAGGTCTGGGCAGCACCAGCGCCACGGGCTGGAGGTTGGTTCATCCCTCGCTGGGGAGGACATTGTTTAGGTGCAGTCCAGTGTGTGCATTTGTTGGAGGACAAGAAACTCTCCAGCGGGGCTGGAGTGATAGCACAGCGGGTAGGGCATTTGCCTTGCATTCGGCCGACCCGGGTTCGATTCCCAGTATCCCATATGGTCCCCTGAGCACCGCCAGGGGTGGTTCTTGAGAGTGCAGAACCAGGAGAACCCCTGTACATTGCCAGGTGTGACCCAAAAAGCCAAAAAAAAAAAAAACTCTCCAGAGAGGTGAGATAGGGTGTGAGGGGAGGGATCACTATGGTCGTTTGGCTAATATACAGGCGGTCAGCAGGAGCACAGAACTTCTGGACTGTCAATAGCAAATTGAAATAAAATTATTATTTCAGAAATATTAGTTCAGAAATAAATCCCCTCTTCCCCCATTTTTTTGTGGTGGTAGGGTTGGAGCTATACCTCAGAGGTAGGGTGTTTGCCTTGCACCGGGTTCGCTTACTCCGCCCCTCTTGGAGAGCCCAGCAAGCTACCAAGAGTATCTCGCCCACAAGGCAGAGCCTGGCAAGCTCCCCGTGGCATATTCGATATGCCAAAAGCAGCAACAAGAAGTCTCACAATGGAGACGTTACTGGTGCCTGCTCAAACAAATCGATGAGCAATGGGATGACAGTGATACAGTGATACAGTGGTAGGATTAGTGTAAAAGTGGATTTTCCCACACTGGTTGTGGGTTCTGCGCCTTCTCAGTGCTGCTCCAAGAAGCCGGGGGTCACCCCAGGGGTGCGTGTGGGTGAGGCGCGCACTCTGGCCCTCAAAACTCTCTTCCTGAAACTCGTCCATGTTTCAGATGAAGGCTTAATTACAGGCTTCAATGATCAAAAACATTCAAACCCGTAGAGAGGGTCAAGGACGAAGGAGGTAATGCTGGCGCAGATACACAGGTGGTTGGAAAGATCTCCAGGGGTCTTGGAGGCCAAAAAGTGGAGCTTGGATTTTACTGCAAATGCCTTAAGCAGCGCGTTGTTGTTTGTTTCTGAACTTTTTAAAAAGCCGTGTTTGATGGATACATAGCAGTCAAGAGCACCGGGCTTTGGGGCTCAGTGAGGGAATTTCCACACCCACATGCAGGCACATCTGCCTCCATCAACGCACTCGGGAGCACTGTCAGCCCCCACAAGCCACTGGGCGGGCTGAAGGCTTTCTAGGCATTGCATTAGAGCAAGTAAAAAGAAACAAGTTACATGAACTTCAAAAATATATATTTGATTTTAACTCAAGGAATCCCAAATATTATTTGAACATATAATCAATCTTAGGTGTATTTATGAACTATCCTCACCTACCCTTTTTGTTTTCCCTCCCTCAATCTTGTTCCTGCAGGCTGCATCTGACATCGATAAGGCAGCTCTGTGTGGACTCACCACTTTCAAGGGTCCGATAGCCCCCCGCGGCTAGTGGCGCCTGCGTGGACAGCAGGACCAGGGAAGGAGATAATGACAAAGCCAGCATCCATCTCCCAGGCAGGCCCAGATGATTTGAGTGAAAAGAGATTCCCTCCCAATGGGTGTTTGAGCATTGTATAACTGAGACTTAAACCTGAAACTTTTGTAACTTTCCACATGGTGATTCAATAAAAAAATAAAATTAAAAAAAAAAAAAGAAAGAAAAGAGATTCCCTCCCATCCCTGCTCCCTAGCTCGGAGTTCGGGTGTTCGATTACTCGGCACAGAACCTTCCTCCCTTGGGGTTTCAGTTCCCTTCCGGGTGCTCCTGTGAGTGAGCTGTCACTCACTGGGAGGCCACTGAGCATCTGAATGACAGTTCCGCCTCTGACTAGCAACCTGCCAGTTCCAGCCTGGAGTCATCCCCCTGCATCCAAGGAAACCTGCAGGTCATGGGAATCACCTCCAAGGATTCCAGCAGAACGAGGACCGGGGCCATCCACACAGAGCTCCTAGGTGCCAGCCAGACACGGGCACGGACGCGTCCATTTTCATTATATATTTTTTGATGTTTGTGCTACGCCCGGCTTGATGCCCAGGGGTTGCTCTTTGGGGTTGCCCACAATGGAACCTGGACACCTGCTTCCGAAACAGGTGCAAGTTTCCTGTCTGAATTTAAAAAAAAAAAGGGGGGGTTTTATGGAAACCTCGGACCCTGGCATTGAGCCACTGGCCCAATTGGCAGAAAATTGCTGGCAGCCTATGTCCTGCCCCCCCCCAACCTGAGGACTGCTTGGGATGCACCCCCCAAAATAAAATTTTGAAAGTTAAATAAAATGAAACATTATTTAAAAAGTGCCACCCATGGAGCCGGAGAGATAGTATGGGGGTGAAGGAGCTTGCCTGCCACACCACTGACCCCAGTTCAGTCCCTGGCACCGCACGGATGGGTGCAGTGCTGCTGGGGCCCTGAGCTCCGCAGGGCTAGAGCCACGCTGTGTTCTCAGCTTCTTGCACTGAACGGTGCGTGTGGTTGGCTGAGACCCAGCCTGGAAGATTCTCTGTCCCCTCTGAGCACCTCTGGGGAGATCCACCCGCACCCCACCCCCACCCCCACAATTAAGGAATAAGTTCCTCCATGGAGCCCTGGCAGCTCTGAGCCGTCTCCCGTCTGCTGAACAGGCCAGAGAGTTCATTTGGCACCAGAGAGCCGGAGCGAGCTGAGAGGGACAGGTCCTGTGGGAGCAAAATCAGAGGTCCCGGAGGGTGTGACCCATTTTAGGCTGGCTGAGCCCTGCCCTGGACAGGCAGGGGCACGTCTGGGCACGAAAGCACAGAAGGGGAGCAGGGCACAGGCTGGCCTGGGGGGTGGGTGAGAGGCCCACGCGCGATAGGCCCAGCCCATTCCCGCTCTCACCGCCGCGCTGGCCTCTCCCAGCAGGGCTAACCGGCGTCCAGGGGAGAGTCGGGGAGAGCTAAGACTAAGGCAGGAAAAAAGAACCGCTCCTTCTGCGTTCCCTGCCAGGGTGCCCAGGGCCCCAGCGGCTTCTCAAGTCCCCAGGCTGCGTTTCCGTCCACCGGGTTAGGGTCCTAAAGTGCCAGCAGACAAGGTCGCGCCGTGCCAGACGCGAATGTTGACAACGGGGCACCATGAGACCCCCACCTGAGCTGTCTCGGGACCTGCCCCGCGTTCCTGCCCACCCCTGCTCACCGCCCCCAACACCGAGCGAGCGCACTGGGCAAGAAATGGAGCGTGTCCAAGCTCCCCGCTCTCTCCCCGGGGAGGCAAACCAGGCGTCCCTCTAACGTGCCCAGGGACTGCTGCTCCCCGTCCACACTCCCGTCCCCGCGGGTCCTCCTCCTCCTCCTCCTCCCCCTGCCGAGGGGCCCCTTTCTGCGCTCCCAGCAGCTCCCCGGGGACGCCTCGCTGCCCCGGCCACGCGCGGGGCTTGTGCCTTTGTCACTTTCTCAGCGATGTCCCCGGTGCGCCCCCGCTGCGCCGAGCGGAACCAACAAAAAGGTCCAGTCCTGACCCCTCCCCCGAGACGGACGCGGGTGGGAGCGCGCAGAGGACCGAGCGTGGGGCGCACCCCAGAAAGTCTTTTCCCCCCCCTCCCACTCCCCCGGCTCCCCCAGCCCCTGCCGCGCCCGCAGCCCGCTGAGCTGGGCCCAGATGCCCCCAGCCGAGCCCCCGCACGAGCTGTCACGGCCCCTCGGCCGCTCCAGGCCCGCGCACCCCGGCCGCCCCGCACCCCTGCGCCGGCAGCCCGCGCAGCCGCTCGGGACTCCCCCTCCCCCCCCACCCCGCCCGGGAGCCGCGCGCGGCCGCTGCCAATCACCGCGCGGCGCACGTGCCGCACGTCCGTCTCGGGCGCCCGCACCCGGCGGGCAGGGGGAGGGTCGGCGCCGCGCCCGGAGCCGCGGGATGCGCGGGGGCTGCGGGGTGCGAGCGCGCGGCGGGCGGGGCGGGCCGGGGCCGAGCGGGGTCGTCGGCAGGGCTGGGGAGAAAAGCGAGTTGCGGGCGGAGAAGGTGCGGGCGCGCGGGTTCTGAGGGCGTGTGCAGGGACTGGGGGGCCTGTAAATGAGCAGGAAGCGCCGGAAGGGTAGGTAGGGGGGCGCTGCAGGTGGCAATGAGCTGGGAAGTGTCTGGGGAGTGTGTGTGGCAGCGGGGTGAATCAGCTGCAAGGAGGGCGTGGACGCGTGGGGGTGTGGGGCGGGGGCATGTCTTGGGGGGATGCTCCAATGTCTTAGGGGCTGGCTGTCACGAGGGCGCCCCCCGGGGTTGCCCCAAGCA